>NC_034592.1:62891467-62958545 GCF_900095145.1 Mus pahari
GAGAGAGAGAGAGAGAGAGAGAGAGAGAGAGAGAGAGAGAGAGAGAGGGAGGGGTTTTGGATAGATTTGGTAGAATCTATACTGTGGCTTTATGTGTCCATTGGCTGTATGGTGGGTAAGAATTAGCTTTATCAGATCAGGAGGGGAGCAGGTATGCCCTCTCCTCTGTGTTTCACTTGGGTGTGGAGATCAAAACTGTCAGGAGAACAGCGAGTGGACTAGGAGAATCAAAGTCCAACCCATGTCACGCATGTGGGTGCAGCTGCTGCTGCAAGCGGGTATGCACTGGTCATGGCTCTGAGCCGTCAGCATTTGTGAGCAGGGAACACCCTGGGATTTTAAAAATCTGATTTAAACTCTCATGTTTTGCAATGAATACCAGCAGTCATGTTGACATTTCCCTTTAAAGAGAAAAGCCCCCCCCCCACACTTTTTTTTAAACAGAAATGACTGCTTCTGACCACAGAAACATCATGGAATCTAATTTATGACTTTTGATTATTCCTCTGTGTCACAAGTACACAAAATATATTCAGGTTTGCTCATATAAATTACAAACATGCTTCCTTCTTTTAATGAAAGTATATGGGCTGGAGAGGTGGCTCAGTGGTTAAGAGCTCTGACTGCTCTTCCAGAGGTCATGAGTTCAATCCCAGCAACCACATGGTGGCTCACAACCATCTGTAATGGGGTCTGANGCCCTCTTCTGGTGTGTCTGAAGAGAGCAATAGTGTACTCATATACATAAAATAAACTAATCTTTGAAAGAAAGGAAGAAAGAAAGAAAGAAAGAAAGAAAGAATACTAGGTACAAAATTGAATGAAAAATACTGAATTTCTTTGGACCTGGGTGAAAAATAGACCATACATTTTAATATCAATTGCAGCAGGCATTAAGAGAACTCACATGTCATTCCATGGTGTTATTATAGTGGCAGTGACCAGGCTATAGGAAAACACGGCTTGGACCAGTAGATGTTTTATGGCTATGTTGAGAGAATTCTAGCAACTTTGAATTTGTAGCCCTAGGAAGTCTTAGGCAACCTGTCGCCTAGGTTGTACGGCTTCAGGGTACCTTACAGCTGCTTAAGTGTTTAGCATTTGAGATGGTCAATTCCTTTATGTTTAAGGGCTTGTCTATTTCGTTCTGCTTCTGAGACAGGGTCTTACTATATAGCTCCATCTGGCTTGTCTTATGGGCCTTGTGTTGGTGGTAATTGTCCTGTCTCTGCCTTCTGAGCTGGGACCTTTGCTCTTTATTAGTCACCTCCTTCCTTGGTTAACATAACAAAACACAAACAAATCCCCACAGAAGACCCAGTCAAACATGTCAAAGATATTCTCAGCTATATTTTTGCATAAATAGTATCTTACAAAGAATAGTTAGAAGTATAATTGAGGAGAAAACAAACCCCAATTTTCAGTTTTCTTCTTAATTAATATGGTATATTTCCATGAGCTGCCCCACAAACTGGTTTTATTACTATCATATTGTTAGGTATAACAGTTAGCAGCATTAAAATAAATTTAATTTTAACTAATACCCAAGTGATTCCTTTGCAGTATTTTAAAAGTAAACATAACATTTGGGTTAATCTGATAATTTTCAGAATTTTAAGCCATGTAACAAGAATATTTTCAAGTCAGTTCAACTTTCTGACCACAAGAGGGAGCACAAGCGATATGAAGTCACATTTTCAAGACCGGACAGTGTAATTCTAAGGTTTACCACTTCAGTTAAGTGTAATACCTTCAATTCGTTTCGCTGGCGGCTTCTTCTCTTCAGGTAATGGCAGCAAAAGAGGGATGGAAGGAGCAACCGCAGGAGGGATTTCTGAGAAGAAAAAAAAAAATACGTATTAGCATCATGTTTTAATTTCCTGTTTTATGAGACATCTAATGCATTTTGTTTATTAATTCAAGGGTTTAATCAGAACAACTGACACCAGTATCTATTTATAACGCTAACTGCATGTTTCTTCTGGCTCCACAGTGGAGACAATGAAGTAGAATCTTACTTCTCTATACCCAGATGCTAGGGTTAGGATCTTACCTTCCGGTGGGACAGCTCTGACGGGCATGGTTGGGATTGGAACTCTGGAATCGGGAATATCTGGAAGAAACATGTAGTAATAAGTACTGGGGAGTGGATAACACATGTTCAGTCACTCCCAACAGCCCCATCGGGCATGCAGACAGGGTGACATTCATGACATAACACACGCAGCACACAGTTCTGCTGCTCACGAGATCTTGCTTAATTCTCTATTCACACCTTTGTGTGTTCCTAATAACAACTTCATCTTCTCCTCTTCCCCGAATTCATAAAGCATAACATTATTCTGCTTGAAATTATTTTTACCAAACAGCATTTTAGTGAGAAGAGAAATGGTAACCTGGTGTATTTTAATTGGACTTCTGTATTTATAAAACCACACAACTCACTGTAAGCAAAAAATTAAATAATAATAGTTATATTGTATTATTATAGATAATAATAACTTACCAGGAGGCTTCATCTCAAGTTTTATTTCTGCAAGAGAAAAAGAGAGTGTTTTTATATGTAGAACTGTCTGGGCAATATGTTTGCTTTCAGGACTATGGCCTGTCCTCACCTTTGGTTGTTAAGTACAGCCCTGCGGTCACCTTTGGTTGTTAAGTACAGTCCCGCGCTCACCTTTGGTTGTTAAGTACAGTCCCGCTCTCACCTTTGGTTGTTAAGTACAGTCCTGCGCTCACCTTTGGTTGTTAAGTACAGTTCTGCTGTGCTTCTTGCTTCGCCTCTTGGCTCCAGCCGAGCAATTACTGAATAGACACCTGGAGAGAATAACCATCCTACGTTAGTTTCCTAATACACTTCCTTAGTTCAATATAAAGCACTCACTTCTTTCCTTCTTGTTATAAAGTATGTCACAGAGGATCGTAGAATGTAAGCATAAAGGTAGAAATATCAACAGACGGGTGCAGGTGAGGATTACGTTACATATTCACTGGCAAACTGTCCGCGCGGTTACCTTCATCATCTGGGGTCACGTTGTGGATCGTCATGTAATGGCAGCGGCCGTCGTTTCTAAAGTTGTATTTCTGGCTCTCAGTCAGCTCTGTTGGTCCTTTGTACCAGGTAACTATGGCATCGTCAAAAGACACTTCGCACTCGAAAGTAGCAGACTGATGCTCGCTCACCACAATGTTCTGTATGCGCTTTGTAAACTGAATGGGTTCGGCTGTTCAGACACAAAGGATGCAGAGTTAGATGGCACAGACAGAAATCTCTGTTAATGTGATTTCTCTCAGATACTTAAAGCTCTTGGTGGCTGAGCTGGGGTTTCATCATGTGGCCCAAGCAGGTCCTAACTGCCTTGGTCTTTCAAGTGCTGGAATTATAGGGTGAACATGTGCAACACCAAACCCAGCACAATTAGCTTTTTTGGAAGGGTATTCCTGTTGAACCTAGGCCTCACAAAGAAGTGCTATGCCACCCTCGTACTTTAATTTTTTTTTTTTTTTTTGAGATGAAGTATAGCCAAGATTTGCAGGCTGACCTCAAACGTTCCATCTTCCGGTCCCAGCTTCCCAGATACCCGGGATTGCCAGTCTGTTTTTAACCATGCTTGGCTTCTATTTGTATTCACTTACAAAGTAACAGAAAAGAATTGGAAACCCACATGCAAGTGCAGCACACAGAACACTAGAGACACATTCTTGTACTAGTATCCAAACTATTCCCATTCTTTGAGCCATTCTTAGAGAATGGATAGTGGACAACGTAAAGAAATGCCCAGGAGTCTTTAAAATAGTCAAATGAAGAAAATGCCACAGGGAGATTTGAACCCAAAGTCAAGTTAAATTTCAAAAGCTGTTCATGAAATAGAAAATTCATAACAGGGTACACATAAACAATCCTACCCTGAGTTCCTTTGCAAGCCCTCTCTTATCTTGAGAAAATTAATTTTTTTTTTTGTTATTCGGGATCTAAAATTTTCTTTTCTATAAAGATTTCCCTTGGGAATGATTTCAAATTCAATGGGAAATTTGCAATTCTAAATTTCAGAGGGCTCTCTGGAGTTCAGTAACCCACTTTCCCAGCACAGAAAGGTAAACACAAAGGCACTGTGCCCTGTGGATAGCAGTTGCAGGTGCTCTTAGTGAGGAGCTGAACTTGTGTGGAAGTCGGAGACGACACGTGTAAAAGTGTCACGTGTATCCGGCAGGCAATGATACTCTGGTGAGCTTTGTCATTGATGAATATATTTAAAACATTTACTTATTTAAAAATGACTAGTACTTAAAACTTTACTCCAATATGAAGCTATTTAACTTTATTTTTAACTTTAAAAAATGAGGTACTAATATTCAGTGCAAAATAATTCAGAAACCTGAAATACCTCTGAATATAAGATTAATATAATTTTAATAATTAAAATGGTACTAAATTGTGAGACACAGTAAAAAAAAAACCTGGATAGCTTAAGGTTAGTTCCCAAAACTTAACAATTAAGAAATTACATTATTGTTCTTTGAGTCAGAAATTTTACTTCAGGGATTCAGACAGTAGGAATAGAATTTTTAAAAGGAAATCAATATTTTTTTAAAGGCCATTACTCATCATGTATTTTGTTTATTTTATCTATAAAATATCATACCTTTAACATCAAAGTAAGTCCCCCCCAAAAGTAGCAATTCCTAATCACAGTTTCTTAGATTTATATTTATAACTTCTTTCCCAAGATTTTATTCTAGGAACCATAGTCATAAATATGAAAATTATTAACTTTAGCTTTTAAGAAGAAACAACCATTAAAAAATTCATGTTAGTCTACATTAAAATCCTATTTTTGCCTAAAAGAGATGCATGTTTGGTTGACTATTTTCCTTTTGAATCTATGAGTTTTGACCCAAGGACGAGTGTGTCATCCATGTGAGAAGAGGAGGACACATGAGCTCTTTGGGTTTGAGGGGAGACTGCAGGGGCCTGCCCACCATTTGCTGATGCTCGCTGCTCTGCCAGTCACTCTGCCCAGGTTTTCACCCACCTTCGATTCTGAGCTCCGCTGATGTTGTGAGGTCTTCGTGCTTGCAGGTATACTGACCCTGGTCCTCTGCACGGACATCGGCAATGGTCAGCTTGTGAACTTTGTGCTCCACTTCTGTTTTCACTCTGCTTTGAGGTTTAAGGACTCTGCCATTCCTGAACCACTCAGATTTCACATTTGGTACAGAAAACTGACACGTCATGGTACAAGTCTGGCCCTCCTTCAGAGTAACGTCCTGGAGATGCCGCTCCCAGGCCGGCTCTGTTGTAACACAGAAATGCATGTTGCTCAGTCAGCATCAGCACCATATGCAGATGTGCACAACAGCACTCTCACAAGGCTTTAAAATGGGTTCTCACTCACCAATCACAGTTAGCTTGGCACTAGCGATGTGGGGACCACAGACCAGCCGGTAATTGCCCTGATCTTTAAGCTGACAGTTTTTGACTCTGAGTGTGTGTCGGTCACCATCAATGTTTATTTCATATTTGTCACTGGGCTCCAGCTTTTCAGTCCCTTTGTACCAGGAGAGCTTGATTTCCGGATAATTAATCTTAATGTCAATTTCAAAGATGGCGTCATTATCTTTCAGAACTGTCTGATTTTCAATATCCTTGATCAAAGTGACAGGCTAGGAGAAGAAAGAATTAATACGTGCTAATGTTAGTCATTCCTTCCCTATAATTCCAGTGATAAGTCTGTCCACTTTATTATCAACATAGTTCGTTTTACCTCTGTCTGTGTCAGCCTTTGCTGAATAAATGCTACAAGTTCTTCGAATTCCTTTTCATCTCTTTCCGACTTCTCTAGTTCCTCAATTTCCTGATAGGGGGGGAAATAACACATTAGGAAGAAAAATTTGAATTAGCAGGTACATGACTATGCTTGGCCTCCATTCCTTACATTTTAAAAAATTTTATGTGTATTGGTGCTTTTTAAAGATTTATCTTTATTTATGTGTATTGGTATTTTTTAGAGATTTATTTTTCTTTTCCGTGTATGTGTGTTTTGCTTGACTGCGTGATGCATACCATCTAAGTATGGTACTGGCAGGAGCCCAAAGAGAGCATCAGATTCCCAGGAATCAGAGCAGAGACAATTGTGAACTGCTATGTGGTTGCTGGGAATTGACCCCTGGTTCCCTGGAAGAGCAGCCAGTACTCTTAACCACTGCAACATCTCTCTAGCCCTCTGGCTTCCATTCTTGATGTCCCTTAGGTTACAGTAAAGTTTATAACTATAGTTAATTGCCTCCTAGAAATTTAGTGTCTTGGGAATTCAAGGCATTCTTCAGCTAATATGAAAAACGTTTGGTGTCTCAAATACGGATTTTCTGTAGGATACAGCTGCAACAAAGGACCATACCAGTCTGTGAGTCTCTTCTTCCTGACTCTGTTTCAGCAGCTCAAATGCTTGAAGGAGGCCCCGGAAGTCGGTGATTCCGTACATGCGCGCATATTTCTCATATTCTTTAGGATCCACATTTTTGAGAAGCTCCATGATATCAATTTCCTCTTCTTCCCCGGATCCTTTCTTTAGGGCTGGAGTCCTAAAAGAGAAAAAAAAAAAAAGAAGTTAAGATCAATCATTTGTCTTCTGCTTAGGAGTTTGAGCTGTCCGTCATGGCCCAAGATGGTCTCAGTATCTTCCCTCACCATGCAACGGTTTAATGCTCTTTATTAAGAAACAAATACACTGTATAAATTTATATCACAAAGTTATAAATAAATTAAGAGAAATAAATTCTCTATTAAGAAATGAATTTTACATGCTAATTTTTACCACTTTGACCAAAACAATAAGTTAGTTTGGAGATAGAATGGGTTAATAGTGGGCTATTGTTTTACAGTGTTGAAATGTGATCAGTGACTTGAAGAGAGGAATGAATACAGAAGCATGTTCATTAACCTTATAACCAGGAGCTCAATTAATTATGGTTATCTTAAATATCAACTGAAAACTTTATTTAAATATCACATCATGAAAAAAGAACTGTGAAAAGGTGAGTGAATCAATAACTTAATAATTATGGTGAAACACAAGTTATTTTGAAATTACTGATTATGGAAATCCCTAAAATTATTGATCTATGAAACTGTAGCATTAAAAAAAAAAACTTTGTAAAAGCAAGTCTTTCAGGCTTGGACATATAGTATTTAGGCATTTCCTTTTGCCTAAAAGCTTCTACATATGTCTCATTCTCTGTTTCTTATCATCATTCTGAAACAAATACCATCACTGAATTCCACCCACTGACAAGCCACGCGAGGCTCTCTGATGCCATGAGTCTTGCAGTAGCTCATCCTGCAGGGCCCCGTGGGGATAAGAAGCCCTCTTCACAGTTAGGACTTACTTTTTCAGCATCGCGCGAAGATCACCTTCAATCTTCTCTTGTTTCTTTCTTTCGTCCACCTGTAGGTTGACATTGCTTTCAATTTCACCGTGCTTGTTAAAGGCAACACAGCGGTACAAGCCAGAATCGGTTTTTGTGGTGTCACGAATCTCCAGCTTCGCTTCGTCGCCCTTCTGATGGATAAGAATGCGACCCCCTTGGTTCAGCTGTCTCCACTTCCCTTTCGTCCATTTGACATTCGGGATCGGGTCACCTCCAACTTTTGCAATAAACGTGGCAGTGGTTTCTAAGGAGTGGTGAAAATAAATGAATTAAAAAAATCAATCTTGCTCGTGAAATTGAACCCATAGCACTCGCCAGGTGATCGGACACTTACTTTCCACTACTCTGATGCTCTGAGGCTCTGACACGAAGAAAAGTTTTCCATCCACGGCTGCTTTCTTGGCTGCTGGTGCTGCCGCTGGTTTCTCTGAAACACACATGTCCATGCTTTGTTAGAAAACATGCTTATTACAAAAACTTGAAAATTGTAATAAATATTCTGGTGTGTAAAACTTTAAGAGCTTCGGGGCTGTGCTCCCCAAACTCACTAGCTGTGAGTTATTAGTGACAAAGCCGTTCCATAGACAGTCATTCCAGGGATGGCTACAGGAGGTTGAACTCTAATGGCCTGCTAGCATCCAATCTGGGATTTATAGACTTTAGTGTATAGGTTTCCTCTAGGCTATGACAGTGAGCTATTTCACATCATATCATCATAGCATCACTTTGGAAACTACACTGAATATATCCTTGTGGATATGCTGTGAGGGTTTCAAGGAAATAGGCTGTTGAACTCTGGGTAACTTTAAATACTTTGTATTGAGAGTCTGTCCATTAAATCATTGGATACTTTCACTATGAGGCTTACAGACTACAAATGGCAAATAACCCGGGTCTAACACCTCTAACTCCATTCTTATTTAAGTTATAATTAGCTAACCACCACGGGCAGTTTCTGTCTTTATGTTCATCACACTTTCTTGGTATCTGTACCTTTAATGGTCACTTTGCACTTTGAAGTGTCACTTCCAGCCGTGTTGGAAGCCTTACACACGTAGTCTCCTGAATCTGCTTTAGCCGTCTCCTTGAGTTCCAGCACAGCGGTCCCGCTAGCAAAACTGAAGCTGCATCTGTCAGAAGGCTTTATCTCCCTACCAGCTTTCAACCACTGGATTCGAATGGGCTCAGAGCCCTGCACGTGGCAGCTGAGCTGTATAGAGTCACCCTCGCTGGCTGTGACCGGGGCAAGGTGCTGGTCAAACACAGGTGGCTTCTTAGGCTCTGGAATTGAAAAGGCATTTTCGTGAGGAGGACAGAGAACATAGAGTTAAGGA
The DNA here is from genome assembly GCF_900095145.1 of Mus pahari. Lineage (NCBI taxonomy): Eukaryota > Metazoa > Chordata > Mammalia > Rodentia > Muridae > Mus > Mus pahari. Next base: position 62,900,230 of record NC_034592.1, read on the forward strand.
TACATTATCTTTCACAAAGGAAATGTACAAAGGGCAAAATAGCTTTCCCCACAGGTGACAGTGGACATTGCGGTGAATGGAATTATAAGTCAGAATCTGTTCTTCTTTGAACAGTTGTTAACATTTGTTGGGGTAAAAAAAAAAAAAAAGAAAGAAAGAAAGAAAGATAGATAGATTTAAAAACAAGCAAAGAACAGCTGCCAAGCTGTCCACAAACCAACACAGCATCTGTGTCCTGATTAAGCTCCGCAAATACTACGCTGGCACTGCTATCAATGGCTGGGCAATGCAGCATGATTTTGATTATTTAAAAACTACAGGCAGCAGCATTTTTACAAAACTCTAAAACCTAAAGGATTATGAGGGCATTCTGCTCACTTAGAGCAGTGATTGTAAACTCCCGTGGAAGAAAGCCACCATCAGAGTTATGGAAATGCCCAAATCTTAATGGATTTTTTTTTTTGATGTCCAGTTTTAGATTTTTAAATGCATCTACAGTTACTCTAAAAAAAAAAAACAATCCAGATCTAGACCAAAGAAAGAAAGAGTCAAAACTCAGTGTTCAAATGAGAATAAACACAGACTTGGGTTCCCTGACCAAATGGACATGCCTGATGTCATGTTCTGTCATAGCAATTGAGACTGTAGCTAAAATAAGGCAACATTCCTGATTACAACTTTTGGTATCTATTGCTTCAGTAAACCTCTACATAAACATAGACTCAGAGTTCCATAGAAAGTGTCTATCCAACAGCAAAGCCATTGTGAGAATAAACCGCCCCTAAAAACAGACTTTCAATTTTCACGCATGCACTGAAACTAGATGCATTTCCATTTTATCATGTAGATGATAATCTGAATTTGTAGGCCAGGCAACCCAGTAATGCTAAGCTGTTCACAATGGTAACCTACTAATGATGTTAGCTCACCCAGTACACTCTGAGGTGGCCTGTAGCTCACCTGTTGTGACCATTGCATGCTTTCCTAGAAAGTGGGCTTGTGCAATAATTATGGCAGTCTGTAAACTTGTATCTGTCTGAAGTAATTATAGTTGGAAAACCATATAAGGAAGATTTAAAATGCTGGAGACTGCTTCCTTTCTTAAAATAAGAGCTTTGTGTTTATCTTTTATAATATATAATATTCTTCTCCCCAAATCCTGGTTTTGTATCAAATTTTACCATTTTGTCTGATATTACTATTCAATTTTAGGCCAAAAGATAAGAAAGAGTATTATATTCTAAACAATTATTCTTTAAAAACAAAAGCAAATGCTCCTTATTGTACCTGGGAATAAGCAGAGAAAAGTATAATATGCTGTGATAGGGATTTTTTCCAATGTTCACACATGTCAAAGAAGGTTTTTGAATTCTAGTCATTTGAGAGGATTTGACTTAGAAATCTGACATCTGAGTCACCCTTACAGGGGGTCACGTAACAAAATTATGAATAATATGTTTTTAGCAAATGTGGAATTATGGTGATCCATTAAATAATAACATTTTTGTTTGGGGCTCTACACTGAGACTTCAGCACATGGAAGTGTATGAAGGAAACCATGGCAGGCCAGAGCTCTGAAGATGACTAACCTTTGATGACAATGGATGATGTGCACAAGGCAGAGCCTGCATCATTTGTCACCTTGCAGGTGTATAAGCCTGCATCGGCCATGCTGGCCCTCTTCACCTGCAGCAGCAGTGCATTGTTCTTGAACATGATCTCACAGTTGGAGGTCGGGTGGATCTCTACATTATTTTTGTACCAAGCAACAGAGATGGGCTGGGACCCTGCCACACGCCCTTCCAGCTTGAATGAGTTCCCTTCTGTCTCTTCTACCGTCTCAGATAGTTTTTTGGTGAAACTCGGTGGGATGAGGCGCTCTGTAAGAAATGAAAAAGATAAATGAAAAGGACATAGAGGTAAATTATTGCTATGAGGCTTTCAAGGACTCCTGCTTTAATTAAATAATCACAGATAACTAGTCAAATCCAGCATAGCAAGTCATGCTCCGGAGTGACTTCTCTACCCACAGCTAATTCTCGCCAGTTTTCTGCCACATGGCTGATGGAAATGATATAGGAGCATTTACAGAACCAGGGATTTGTAAGAGGAAAACTCGGCCTCATGGTTGAGGAGGACAGACTAGCTTCTAGGAAATACAGACTGAATGACATCAGTTTTTCCTTATCCAAACTTATCTCCTGGTAAACATTCTCATGTTATTTATTTTCAGACACTTCCTAGGCATCTACCCATCACTAGGGACCTAGTGCTGTTAAAGCTGTTAGGTTGTCCTCCCAAATGACTGCCCTCCATCGGACCCCGTGCAAAATAAACTCTACCTTTTATATTGAGTTGGGCTGTGCAGGAGTCTTTTCCCACTTCATTGACGGCGTGGCAGGTGTATTGGCCAGAGTCACCTTTGTCCACTTTGACGATGGTCAGGTGTGCACTGTTTTCCAGATAGCTGATCTGGTAGTTTCCACCACTTCGTATCTCTCTGTTGTCCTTGGCCCAGGTGACCTTAATGGGCTGTGTTCCCGTGACATGGCATTCCAGGTCAGCACTTTCTCCCACGACAGCATCCACAGGGGCCAGAGGAATATCAAAGAAGGGTGGGTTCTTCCCCTCTAGAGAAAGACCACAAGGACAAGGTTTCAGGTTCCAGCCTGGGGCTATGCCCATTGAAGAAACAGCAGTGTTTTCTTTTAAACTGTGTATGGGATTACAAAAATCTCCATTATAGCAAACCACAAACCTGTGAGGATGAGTTTGGCGCCTGAAGAAGCAGAGCCTATAGGGTTTGTAGCAGTGCAAGAGTACTGGCCCGCGAGACTCCTGTCTGTCTTAAAGATGTTCAGAGTGGCGACATTGTCTAAAAATGATGTTTGTACATTTGGGCTGTCTTTCAGCGGCTTGCCGTCTTTGTACCAAGACACAGAGATGGGCTCGGACCCACTTATGGCACATTCAAAAACCACTGGCAATCCCACGGTCTCTTGCACATCTCTTAGTTGTCGAGAAAAGGATGGCGGAAGTTTTTGCTCTGTAGAGACAGGGTTACAGCAATGAACGCAGCTGGATACCTTAAATCAAGTCATAGCCATTCGGTCGACATACAGGAAAGGTCTTTAAAAATAAGAGGGGTACTGAGAGGTCTCAAATTGGAGATGGAAAGCAGCATGTGAGGTTTTTGGAGAAAATGTTAAGTAGGAGATACAAAGCAAGAAAAAAAAACAAAACACCTGTAAGTTAACAAAATGTTGGTCAGCTAGAGGCCTGTCTGTGGCGCCCAGCTGAACCTCCTGCTTGTTAGATCACCTTCCAGCAAACCCGAATAAGACAGGTATGGGGTGAATTTAAAAACAGAAGTCACTTGTATTCCTTTAAGGTTCATAGAGGTAAATGGTAGCATGATCTTTCCAAGTGAATATTTGGTTATCTCCCTGGATACAAAGGGCAGAGAAAGAGAGGGGCCAGGTATGGCAGCCCAAACCTATAATCTCAGAGGTAGAGGTAGGAGGCTGGTTCATGAGTTTGAGATCAACCTATTTAACCTGGTCTACCTAGTGAGTTTCACCCAATAAAATATAGCAAGAGTCCCCGAAAAACAAGCTAAAACAACCAATCACTCAAATAAATAAATAAATAAATAAATAAATAAATAAATAAATAAATAAAAGTTGAGTTGCTAACTCTAACTGGAACTACTTAAGCTAAAAGAAAATAAAAATAGCATTTTGATTCTCCCCTCAAGAAGACCCTCACTGGGTATTTTAAATGTTTCAAAAGAAGCATTGATCCACTTACTTTTAAATTATTGTGCTCACCTTGAACGGTCAGGAAAGTTGATGAAGAAACTTCTCCTACGCTGTTCTCAGCCCTGCAGATATATTCTCCACTGTCGCTGCTATCAACCTGGGTGAAAACCAGGGTTGCAACGTTGTTCTTAAAATGCATTTTGCAGGTGGCAGTGGGCCTCAGCTTGGTGTCTCCTTTAAACCAGGAGACCCCAATCTCGGGAGTTCCAGCCAGCTGGCATTGTAGAGAGGCAGAGTCACCAACCGTCACCTTCACAGGCTCCAGCTGCTTGACAAAATACGGTGGTTCTGCAGTAAAAGAGATAAGCAGCCATGAAGGAGCGGTCAGCACCAGTGCCTGGGTACGAGACTGTGATCGTGCAGCCCAAACCAACCTAGAATCAGGATCTGGGCTGAGCAGGAGTCCTTGCCAGAAGCGTTCTCAATGTAGCAGTTGTACTGCCCTGAATCTTCCACAGTGCTGCTCAGAATTTCCAGGATGGCTGATTTTTCGGTTGTGGTAATATTACACCGTTGGGAAGCAGTGACATTTATGCCATTCTTCTTCCATGTAACAGAGATCGGAGGAGTTCCAGAGAAGGTCCCTTCGAGGATCAGGGGCTTGCCTTTCTCTATGCTGTAGTCATTGAGTCTCTTCACAAATATGGCCGGGGCTGGGGTGAACAAATTGATAAAATAAAATCAAACACACACACACACACACACACACACACCTGCAGGCACAACACATCTGATGGTCAGTTGTGTAGACAGAATAGCAAACCAACCTTTCACAAAGAGACGTGTTGTGCAGGAAGTCCTGCCAGCCTCGTTACTGACTATGCAGGTGTATTCTCCACTCTGGGACGTATCCACATCAAAGAGCTCCAGTTCAGCCACCGAGTCTTGCAGAGACGTGTTGCACCTGGTCCCAGGCACAAGCTCACTGCTACCTTTGAACCAGCTGACAGTGAAAGGAGGTGTGCCTTTGACAATGCTTGTGAATGTGACATTACTGCCAGTTAAGACATCCATTGGGTCAGGTTTCTGAATGAAAGATGGCGGCTCTAAAGAAAGAAAGCACAAGTTGGGGAGATGTTTAACGTTGGAGGACTTGGATGACTCAGTCCCGCGTGTGGTGCGGCTGTATGTTACTGCGTGTTGCACTGACCTCGTACAGTCAGAGGGGCACTACACTCGTCAGAGCCTGCCACGTTGGTAGCTATACAAGTGTAGTCGCCAGCGTCAGCTTCCTCCAGCATGTTCACCGTCAGGGCACAGGTGTTGTCTGTCAGTGTGGTCTGGTACTTCCGGCCACTGCTGATCTCATTCCCGTCATGGAACCACAGGACAGAGATTGGGGGTGACCCGTACACTTTGCACTCCATCACCACGGAGGAGCCCGACAGACCGTTCGTCTCTTTCAGTTTTCTTGTGAATGAAGGAGGGATGATTCGATCTGAGAACAAGAACAAACAAAGCAAGGGGCATCAGTTATAAAGTGACTCGGAGAGAACTGACCCTTTGATGGGACATCCCTAGATCTGTCTCGCTCTTTTCCCTTCTCCCTCTTGCTCTGGGCCCATAGGATTTTAAATTTTCTTTATAGGTTTTTTTATTTTTATTCTCATTACAAGATGGTTGTAAGCCACCATGTGGTTGCTGGGATTTGAACTCATGACCTCTGGAAGAACAGTCAGTGCTCTTAACCGCTGAGCCATCTCACCAGCCCTGTCTGGCTCTTTTGAAAGATTCCCTAAATGCTTCCCATGGGATTATGCAAGGGAAATCCTGGAAAGTAAGTATGTATAAGTTGGCTTCATAGAGGGTCTGTTCTTTTCTGCTGCAATGAGTCCTTTGTGGTGACTATTTTAGGAAAGTACTTTCATCCCCGCCCACCATCCAAGCACAGGATTTACTTCTACAATACTCTTAGAGACTCTTCCCAAAGAAAGGGGTTCAACTTTGGTGGTTTCCTTCTATTTGTCCAAGTGCCTGCCTCTGACCCCACTGTATCCAGTGATGTAAGATGCTAAGATGCACACTGCCCCGTGAAGAAGGAGCTTCTCTCTATTCAGGGCAGTTGAGGTCCTCACTGTCATAAAGATGAATAAACCAGCCACCAACCTGAGACTTGAATCGAGACTTTGCAGCTGTCCTTGCCGACAGGATTTTGCACTTCAAAACTGTATACCCCACTGTCACCAGGCACCACATTGATGATCTTGAGGCCCGACACCTTATTGAAGAAGCTTATTTTATATTTGTTGTCACTCACGAGCTCCTTTCCATCCTTAAACCACTTGGTACTGAGCTCAGGTGTTCCAGATACTGTACACTCCAAGGTACAGGTGTCTCCTGTGGTCACCTTAATAGATTCCGGCTTTTCCACGATTGCAGCAGGCTCTGAAAGAGATGGAAACCATACCGTCATTTAAAGTAAAACTGCAGAAAGAAACTAAAGGAGACACAGGCCTGCATGCACTTCCCGTATTTGTGAGGAGGGCACCCTGTTGACTGACCGAGCACGGACAGTGTGGCGTAGCACTCCTGCATCCCAGCATCGTTTCTGATCTGGCAGGTGTATTTCCCAGCATTGGCTGGTTCTGCTCTTGAAAACTGGAGGGTGGCGATGTTTTCAGAGTAAGAAATCCATATGTTGTCACTCTCTCTAACAATTTCCCCTTTGTCTTTGAACCACGCCACTGAGATCGGCTCAGCGCCTTCAACTGTTGTCTGAAGCTGGACTTCTTTGCCAATGATGGTAGAAATGTCAGTGAGCTTCTTCACAAATTGTGGTGGTGCTGAGGAGGGGCGACAGGGAGACAGCTCTTCAACATTTATGGGACTGATAGTATGGCCTTCACATTATGAATGTGAGAAATCATCTTCATGGTGATGCAACATTATCAACAATATATAGTTGTTACATATATGTTTGGATAGAATAGATTGTTAGGGATAAAAATAAACACCATACAATAACCAAGGTGGGGGTACAGTATTAAAATTAGAAGGAGACCCGTAAGCTGAAGAAAATGAAATGGCTCTTACCTTTCATTGTGACAGAACCCACACAGGTATCACTCCCAACATCGTTTGTGGCTTTGCACTGGTATTCCCCGATGTCTGCCGTGTCTACATTCAGGATGTGGATGCTCGTGAGCAAATTCTCAGACATAATCTTGTACTTCTTCCCACTCCTGAGTTCTCTCTTGTCTTTGTGCCAAGACACTTGAAAGGGAGGTGTCCCCTGAAGCTCACACTCAAGGTGAACGTCGGCTCCTTTAAGTGTCTCGACCGGAAAAGGCTTTTTCCGGAACACGGGTGGTTCTAGGATTGGGGGTGGGGCGGGAGAGAGAAAATTTGGATGAACTTCATATTTAGACAAGGGTAAGAATTAGCTTTCTACTCTGTTGGAGTCCCCTCCCCACTTTTATTATATCCCTGAACAGTTTGAAACATCATCAGGAGGAAAAGAAACCTGAGACTGTAGTGAACTGTAGAGGAGCGGGTGTGCAGAGTAGGGGTGGATCAAGGTCTGACCTTTAACCTTCAGGGAGGTGCTGCTGCTGGCGCTCCCTGCTGCGTTGCGAGCCTCACAGGTATAGTCCCCGCTGTCTTCCACACTGAGACTGTGCATCTCCAGGATGGCCACCGAGTCCTCGAATGACATCCTGAATTTACTGCTTTCTTGAATCTCCACCTCATCCTTATACCACAAAACCTTGATTTCTGGAGACCCGCCTATTTTGCACTCGTATCTTGTAGACTCATCCTGCTTCACGATCCGTGCTTGGTCTAGCTTCTTAATGAACCTGGGGGGTTCTAGGGAACCGCAAGGAAAAGCACAAGGCAAGGGGCAGAAAAGACAGGCGAGTTACAAGAGGGGAAGAGAGAAGAAATCTGTCAGAGTGGACTTCATCTACAGGAGACAAGTTCATCTGATGGAGTTTAGGGAAGGCTAGTGAAGTGATATTTGAGGAGAAAATCCCTGAGGGAAATACGTTTACATTTTGTAATCTAACTGTGGCTAGAGGAAGAAGTTCCCACTTCCCAGAAACAGAATTATCTTTGTAGGCCTGAGCCCACAGGCAACATCTCAGAAACCCTTTGAGGCTCACAGGAGGGAGAGACCGATTGCCCTGTGTGTGAGTCTGTGGAAATTATAGCTTCAAAGGTCTTCATTCTGTACCATACACAGCCAGAGCAAAAGCAATCATATGTCTTACGATTTTAAAGTACAGTTATCTCTCATATGCCTTCAAGAGCTAGATCCCTTCAGTGTCCATCGTTTCCTTGGAGTGAGTTAGAGCAATGTTCTTAAACATTCGTGCTCACAGGTAAAATGGTTAGTTGTCTCACGGTGCAAAGGGGTCTTGAACACTAATCTAAATTTTAAGACATTTATGAACTACTGCTCCAAGAAGCATAAAATTACTAAATACAGCAGTCTATAAATCTCAATATTCAGCTGAGAAACATAACATATTCTTGCACAACATTGGGTGTTGAGGTATTTACATCCTATGAGGCAGGCATACATAAGGATATCTTAGGAATCTGGAGCCCCGCTTGGCTTCAAGTACATACATCTGGCTTCTCCAACAATGCACTTAACAACCCGAGATTCCACCTATATCACGCTGCATGTTCACTGTTCTTCAAACAAAGTCATGATAACTTTGATCTAAGGACTCCCTATCCACTCTTAATAAGCCTCCCTTTTTGTGGTCAAACGCACCCAGATACATACCCTGGAACTAGAGGCAGTAAGTCAATTCAGCCTTCACGGATTTGGGGGGCATGTTCAGTAAGACAAATTGTGTCCTCAAAATGGACTTTTAGGAGAAATCCTGTATTTGTGCCTACACATGGTTGGGCATGCATATGATTAAAATTAAATGCATCTCAGGGATGGATATGCACACTACATTAGGACTTACATAGTCCATGCCTATCAACCCCAGACCTAGCAACCAGATTTTCTTCTTCTTTCTGGCCCCATAGACAGAAGTCCTAAGCAGTGACCAGGGGGCTCCTGAGTAAATAGCACTCATTGTCACTGTCATCTTGCAGGGTATCAAGCGTGGACTTCTGCAGGACCTTTGAACAAAACTCTGCTTCAATACTTTGCTATTTGTGTGTACTTATTCCATTCTTTGAAGAAGATGCCAAGAACTTGGAAACCCCTGGTCCAGACGGCAGGCCTGGGTAAGTAATACCTAGTCCCCCGACTTCTGCTATTCATGAAGCATAGCTGGTAGTGGAAAATAGGGTAGCCATACAGTTGACTTGATTCTACTTGAAGTACTTGGTGGTTTGGGGTGGTGCAATGTTTCAGAGGGTGACGGATTCACTAACTTACTAAGTACTGCAGAAAATAGGTCCTTTGAAGTAATTAAATATTCTTCCCTCTGATAACTGTTTGTAGTAGGCTTTTCATATAATTCTAGGGAAATGTCTTGTTCATTTTCTCCTTAGTCTTTGAAAACATATTTTCTAGTTAATATTTTTGTGGTTTTTCTACTTTAGAAACAAACTCAAGATATTTTCCCATTTAGAAGATCCTGGATTCATTTGTGACCCCTCTCTTCCTTCTTTCCTCCCTTTTTCTTCCTTTCTCCCTCTCATTCTGTATTCTGATATTAGGGCTCCAACCTGGCCTGTCCTTATACATGCTAAGCAAGCACTGTACCTTCTAGCTGTACCCCTACACTCATTTGATGGCATCTAATTACTACGCATGCACACACACACACACACACACACACACACACACACACACACACACCATGTCACTCATCAACATTTCAAGAAAATGAAAGAGATCTTGGCACTTCACTCTAAGGAGTACCTTGTACACCAAGTTGAGCAGAACAAGAGTCCTTTCCAGCCACGTTGCTCGCGTAGCAGGTGTACTGTCCAGCATCGCCTTTGGCTACTTTGAGCACCGTCAGAGTGGCAGTATTTTCTACCAGAGTCATCTTGTAGTTGCCTCCAGGGCGAATCTCACGGTTATCTTTAGCCCAGGTGATTTTGATCGGTGCTGTTCCAGTGACATGACATTTAAAAGAACCACTTTCACCAAGAACAAGGTCTACTGACACAGGCTTTAAGTCAAAGAAGGGAGGCACTTCATGTTCTGGAAAGAATGAAGACCAACAGGTCAAGGTCAGTTTCCATCCTCCAAGATTAGGAATAGAAACCAAATAGCACCAGTCCTTTGGTGGCCCAAGGAAGTGAAGCTGTATTGTAACGAAGAGGACAGTATGATGAGTTAACCAACTCACCTGAGAGAATGAGCTTAGCACTGGACGAAGCAGTCCCAAGAGGATTAGAAGCTGAACAATTATACTGACCAACATGGCTCTGGTCAGTTTGCAAAATCTGAAGAGTGGCAACGTGATGAACAAAAGACATCTGCAAATTAGCATCGTCTTTTAAAAGTTCACCATCCTTGTACCAAGACACCTGAAGAGGTTCTGAGCCATTGATTCGACATTCAAAAGCAACTGGGAAGCCAAGAGTCTCGTGAACATCTTTCAGCTTTCTCGCAAAGGAAGGTGGAAGTTTACGCTCTGGAAAGAAGTTATAGACAATCCTTATTTGCAACAGCATGTTTCTATCCACCAAAAGCTCTTAATAAAATGGATATGTCAACACTCAGCAAGATTTTTCAAGCAAAGCCATTATCACCTTTGATAACCAGCACAGCAGAAGAAGCAACAGCCCCCACACTGTTCTCTGCCTTGCAGGTGTACTCTCCCACATCGCTGTGGTCCACCTTGTTGATGACTAAGGAGGCCACGTTGTTTTTGAATTGCATCTTATATGCAGGAGCTGACCGTAGCTTTGTATGTTCCTTATACCAAGAAATCCTGATCTCAGGGGTTCCATCCACTTTACACTGTAAAGTTGTGGGCTCTCCAATAGCTGCTTCCACATGTTCCAGGGGTTCGATAAAGTAAGGTGGTTCTAAGGTACAAAGGATGGCAAGCAATCCATTAACACCAACTAAAAGTGATTCACAGGAAGAGACAACAATAGGAAGAACTAACTGTCAACACACCTAAGACGGACACAAGAGCTTCGCAGATATCCTGTCCAGCTTCATTTTCTATCAGGCAAGCGTACTGTGCATAATCCTCTATTGTGCTCTCAAGAATTTCCAGGATGCTAGATTTTTCTGTTGTGGTGATGCCACAGTTGGGGGACTGTGAAAGAGGATATTCGTTCTTCATCCAGCTCACAGAGATAGGTGGTGTGCCAGTGTAAGTTGCTTCCAGAACAATGGGGCTACCTGTTTCCACACTGGTATCAGCTAACCTTTTCACAAAAGTGGCTGGTTCTGTAAGGAGAAAACATGAGGTTTGAGTTGTACCGTACCTTCAAATGGGACATGGGAAGAGTTTTAAGAAGTAATGGGTTCTGGAGAAAAGAGCGAACCTTTCACAAAGAGATGTGTGGTACAGGAAGCACTGCCGGCATCGTTGGTCACCAGGCAAGAATAATCTCCACTCTGCACCGGCTCCACCTCCAGGAGCTCCAGCTCAGTGACAAAGTCTTCTAAAGAAATGGTACAAGCCTCCCCTGACACCAGCTCCCTGCTGCCCTTAAACCACTTGACCTTGAATGGAGGGGTGCCTCTAATGACACTGGTGAATGTGAGGCTCATTCCAGGCAAAACTTCCACAGAGTCCGGGGTTTGTTCGAAAGACGGTGGTTCTAAATAGCCCAGACGGGAGGGAGATGGAAAAAGAAAAAAAAGAGGTATTTGTTACTTAAAGAAAAGGAAACTGAGATGGAATAAAATGAAGGCAAAGGCAGTTCTGGCTGGACAGCGGAGAGAGAAGCAAGGGCATCCTTGTACACTGACCTTGGACAGTCAAAACTGCAGAGCTTTCATCCTGGCCAGCTACATTGGCAGCCACACATGTGTATGCGCCAGTGTCGGAGGGCTCCAGGGAGCTCAGAGTCAGAGTGCAGACGTTATCTGCAAAGCTGGACTGACATTTGGGACTGCTAATGATCTCATTTCCATCGAGAAACCAGCCGACTGATATGGGGGCTGAGCCCGACACTCGACACTCCAAAACCACAGAAGCCCCAAGCGTGGCATTCGTGTCCTTAAGCCTTCGGACGAAGGACGGTGGAACAACGCGGTCTAGAGAAGAAGGGTTTCGATTTAGAAAGGAGTGTTCTTCCATTTCCACTGGTCTGGAGGGGCTGTCTTCATCAAGGCCCCTTTCGTACTCACCTGAGACATGGACAGACACAGTGCAGCTGCTTTTGCCAACGCTGTTTTTCACCTCGAAGCTATATAAGCCCTTGTCATTCATTTCTGCAGATGGGATCTTAAGGGAAGCCAGGTTTCTGACAAATGTAATGTGATGTCTGCTGCCTGAAGATAGTTCTCTACCATCTTTGAACCACTTGGCTGAAAGTTCTGGAGTCCCGGCTACTACACACTCCAATGTGAAGGGGTTTCCAGTCGTGACAGTCATGGGCTCTGGTTTCTCTACAATTGTGGCTGGTTCTAGAAGAACAAGCATATTGCATTGAGAACCAATTCACCTTAGTCAGTAGATAGTTGGATAAGCATCCTATCTTCAGGACATGATTATAGAGCGATTGTCTCCTCTGTGTTCTGAGGCTCTGCTACTAACCTAGGACAGTCAGGACTGCTGAACACTCTCGCATTCCGGCATCGTTTTTGATCTGGCACACATATTTTCCAGAATGTGCTGCTTCTGGACTTCCCAGTTGGAGAGTTGCAATGTTATCAACGAAGGAAATCCTAACGTTTTCACTCTCTCTGATGACTTCACCTTTATCTTTCAGCCAGACAACGGAAATCGGCTGGAAACCTTCTACCACAGCTTGTAACTCCACAGGATCCCCAATAAGGGTGGAGGCATCACTGAGTTTTTTCACAAAACGTGGTGGTTCTGATGAAAGAAACCCATGGTTAAGTGAAAGAATAGCGTACGTTATTAGTTGAGCACTGACAGATCGAAGGAAGAAGCACACGCTTGTGTGTGTGTGTGTGTCTATGTATACAAACCTTTGAACTTGACCGTGCAAGCACATGTGTCGCTTCCCACCTCATTCGTGGCTTTGCAGTGGTATTCCCCTATGTCAGAGGCTTCCAGATTAAAGATATGAAGACTCGTTTCAAAATTTTTGGAGGTGATTTTAAACTTCTTGCTGCTCCGCACTTGCTTCCGATCTTTAACCCACACCACCTCAAAGGGGGGTGTTCCCGAAATTTCACACTGCAGGATCACATCAGAACCTTTCAGGGCTCCGACTGGAGGAGGCTTCTGGGTAAAGACAGGAGGTGCTACCAGAAGAAAAGAGGATGAGCAATGAGAGCAACTGCTTAACCAAAGAATAAATGCTATTAGCAGCTACGTACTTTTAGACTCTTAGAGAGGCTAGCTATGAATAAGAGATTATTAAGAATGACTGGTGTGAATAGTGGCAGCACACATTGACACATGACGATTCATAAACACACTTTTAAGAGGTGTAAGCTTTTAGATTTGAATCTTATAAATTCATTGAGTCTATAATGAAAAATTAGTTAGATGAGAACTGGTTTCACAAACTCCTGAGGAATACTGGAGTTTATCTAACCATCAGAAATCCTCAGGCTCAAGTCTAGACTGATCCCATTTCTGGATATTTGGACAGCCCAAGACCTGGAGACTGTAAGGAGTCCCCTGAAGAGAAGGAAGGCAGCAGAAGAAGGGTCTAACCTTTAACTTTCAGGGCTGTGCTGCAGCTGGCATCACCAACGCCATTGTGAGCTTCACAGATGTAGTCCCCAGTGTCCTCAGCACTGGCTTCATTGATGGTTAGCAGGGCCACAGAATTCACGAAGGACATGTTGTACTTCCAGCTTTCGTGAAGTTCGCTGTCATTCCGGAACCACACAACTTTGATCTCTGGGGAGCCACTTATCTTACATTCCAGTTGGATGGATTCTCCCTGCTTCGCAACTTTTGAAGCATCTAATTTCTTAATGAACTTGGGAGGTTCTAACAAACCAAAGGAAACAGTCAGTAATGCATAATCATGTGTTGAAAGAGTTTATCTTATAGTTGAAAATCCCACAAATTCACATTTTAACAGACATATAAAATGAACTTTCTCTAATGATTTCATGCTAAAATAAGTCATCTTTTTTCCTATTAAGTAATTTAAAATAATTATTAGAGAATTTAGCTAATGCATTACAGTCTGGATCTATAAGGTAAAAATATACTAGCTAATATAATTACATATTTGATATAAAATTTGTAATGTTAAATCAGGGTGTTATATAACAAGAAATGATGAAAAGGAAGAGTGAATGGTTGAAACCATAGTCAACAAGGTTCAGTGAAAGAATGTTCACTTAAGAGACAATATAAAGAGAAGGCAAAACTTTGGTTATTGTTCCTCCAACAAGTAGGCATCAATTCAAATACAATTGTTAGTTTAACTCAAAAATGTAAGAATGCAAAACAGCTGAAAATGGTGTCTCATACCTGTAATCCTAGCTCCCAGGAGGCTGAGACAGGAGGATTTCTATGAGTTACAGGCTAGCATGGATTATATATAGTAAGACAGTTTCTCAAAAACAAAAATAAACAAGGCAAAGGACAACTTCTTTCTCATCTTTGGCACTACTGAGAGATTGAACCCATGGCTTCACACATGTGAGGTAAATGCTCTCAGACTGAGTTACAGTACCAGCCTCAAAATAGAAAACCTAAAGACACTTAGAGGACAGCAACACAAGCACATGAGACAACAAATCGTGACAAATGCTCTGCCATGATACCTTTGACACTGAGCTGAGCAGAGCACATGTCCTTGCCAACATCATTGGTGGCTTGACACGTGTATTGGCCAGAGTCTCCTTTGCCCACTTTAAGAATCCTCAGATGGGGAGTGTTGCCCACACACGTGATAGTAAAGTTTCCTCCAGGTCGGATTTCCTTGTTATCTTTTGACCAAGTGACTCTCATCGGCTGAGCACCAGTTACATGACACTCAAAATCTGCACTTTCTCCAGCAATAACATCTATTGATACTGGCTTGATATCAAAGAAGGGTGATTTCTTAGGTTCTGGAAGATTAGAGGAAAAGGTATATATATATATATATATATATATATATATATATATATATGAATACACACACACACACTTTTGGCTGTCAGTTGTTTTTGTCTTTACAATTAAATAAAAAAATCAAGGTCTATGAAGAGAAAGATTGGCATGGGCACAAACCTCTTGCTGTTAGTCTAGCAGTAGAAGATGCTGTGCCAAGTGGATTGGAAGCTGAGCAAGAATACTGGCCAGAGTGACTCAGGTCAGTTTGTAAAATTTTTAATGTTGCCACATTATCCACAAATGACATCTGTAGATTTTCATCATCTCTTAAAAGCACCCCATCTCTATACCAGCACACTTGGATGGGTGCAGAGCCATTTAGTCGACAAGTGAGGGTAACTGGTAACCCAACAGTTTGCTCAACGTCCTTTAACTGTCTTGCAAAGGAAGGCGGGAGCTGGCGTTCTGTAGGAAGACAAGTTATACTTGAGGCATTAGTGGATAAAATGAGAAAATCCCCATAAAGATAAAAGAGTTAATGAGGGGAAAGCAATTTTCTTAGTGTCTAAGATAAAACCATCACCTTGGATTCTGAAGATGGTCTTAGAGGCTGCTGTTCCTATGCTGTTCTCCGCCATGCACGTGTACTCCCCGCTGTCATTGATGCTCACTTTATTAAACACAAGTGTGGCCACGTTGTTTGTAAAGTAAGTCCTGTATTCCGGAGTTGACCTTAATTTGGTATCTCCTTTGAACCAAGACACTGTAATTTCTGGTGTCCCAGCAACTTGGCATTGCAAGGAAACTGAATCTCCAACAGATGCCTCCAGAGGTTCTAACTCCGTAACAAAATAAGGTGGTTCTAAAGAAGAAAGGCTCACAATCAGCCAGTGGAATCTCAGAAGAGCAAAGGACCCACCCTGCATGTCTGATAAACCCAAAATTCTTAAGAGGGTAACATAACACACCTAATGTAGATACAAGAGCGTCGCAAGCATCTCTTCCTGCCTCATTTTCAATCTCACAGGAGTAATGCCCTGCATCTCCCTTGGTGCTGCTCAAAATCTCCAGGATGCACGTTTTCTCCGTGGTGACAATATTGCATCTTTCAGATGGAGTTATGCTAACTCCATCTTTTTTCCAGGTGACAGAAATTGGAAGTGTCCCAGTATAGGTGCCCTCCAGAATTATAGACTTCCCTGGTTCTACAGAGTGATCACTTAACTTCTTTACAAACGTGGCTGGTTCTGATAAGTGACAAACATTGCAGTTAGACACATCATAAAGTCATAGAAATGCCAGCAATCAAAGCAAGGAAGAGTGAGTGTGTTTGGCAAACCTTTCACAAAGAGACGTGTAGTACAGGATGCTTGGCCGGCATTGTTAGAAACCACGCAGGTGTATTCCCCACTCTGGGATATGTCGATATTAAATAATTCCAGTTCTGCCACAGTGTCTTCAAAATAGATATTGCACCTGTCTCCTTTCACCAGTTCTCTGGCTCCCCTAAACCAGCCAACCTTGAATGGAGGTGTTCCTCTGATAACACTTGTGAAGGTTATGTTTTTGCCCGGAAGGACTTCCAGGGGTTCAGGTTCTTTCACAAAAGAGGGTGGCTCTACACAAACATAGAAGACAATGGAAGGGTCCAGTAAGCTCTGCACTTATTTTCAATTTTGAAAAAGAAATGAAGAGTACTTTAAATGTGTGTCAATCTGGACACATGCCCAGAGAGGAATTTTTAATACCCGTCACGCAATATTGACTGTGTATCACTGACCTTGTACAGTCAACACTGCGCGACATTCATCCGACCCAGCCACATTAGCAGCCACACATGTGTAACTGCCCATATCCGATGAGTCCAGAGAATTCAACTGCAGTGTGCAGACATTATCTGAAAATGTTGTTTGGTACTTTGCTCCACTGACGATCTTAGTTTTCTCATGAAACCAGGCAATAGAGATAGGAGACGATCCAGCTACTTTACATTCTAAGATGCAAGAGGTGCCCAGAACACCACCAGTATCCTTCAGTCTTCGTGTGAAAGAGGGAGGGACCATTCGGTCTGCATGAGGGAAGACACATGACTTGTGGTGACTTGAAAGGACAGAAGAGACATGAAAGAAGGAAAGTTCAAAAAAAGAAATTTGCGTATGCGAGCAGATGCAAATGCCAGAACTAACCTGACACATCGACCACAGCTGTACAACTGCTTTTTCCAACGTTGTTCTGAACCTGGAATGTGTAGGTGCCTGCATCTTCCTTTTCAACTGAGAGGATTTTTAAGGAAGAGATTTTGTTGTAGAAGCTAAATTTATGTTTTTGGCTGCTGGTCAAGAGCTTTCCGTCCTTATACCATTCAACAGAGAGCTCCGGAGTGCCAGCTACCTTACACTCCAGGGCACACGTTTCTCCCACAGTCACCGTCATGGACCCTGCCTTCTCTACAATGACCGCAGGCTCTGAAATAAAACACGAGATACATCTCTGAAAACCTAGGCCTTTCTTTCCCTGCGTCTCCTCTATGAATTGCACTAAGATTATTTCTCCCAGTGATGATTACATCATCATCTCTCTTGACTTTAAAATGTGATTACATAACTTTATGTATTCATAAAATTATTTGCATTCATTAAAAGCATGTTTGGGCATTATTCAACTCCAGAACAAGTTAGGCAATGCACAGCAGACAATCTGGTTTTTAAAAGGTACAAATTATATTTATTTTGTGAGTGCACATGTGTGCCTGGTGGGGGGGGGGTATATGCCATGGAACGTATGCAGAGCTCAGAGGTTCTGATTGGTCCCGGGGATTGAACTGGAGTCCTCAGGCATGATGTCAGACACCTTTAC
The DNA here is from genome assembly GCF_900095145.1 of Mus pahari. Taxonomy (NCBI): domain Eukaryota; kingdom Metazoa; phylum Chordata; class Mammalia; order Rodentia; family Muridae; genus Mus; species Mus pahari. Next base: position 62,917,994 of record NC_034592.1, read on the forward strand.
CCACTGAGCCATCTTACTTGGCCCCAGATAATGAGTTTTGATTTACACTTGACCCTCTTTAGAGCAGAGGGTCCCTGTTAAATGAGTTACTTGGTGTTTTTTTCCTCTCTGCCAAGTTGCTAGAGAAGGTAGTTTGAAAGATCTCTTCACTTTCTTTCTTATCACTGGATTGAAATTTAATATGCCCAATGATGAGAGTGCATTATCTTTCCTTCAAACATTGATCTTTTGTTAGCTTAGTCACTACTATAATATAGTAGTTTACATAAGAAGAGAAGGGCTCCAAGTGGTTCGCACTGAGACAAGAGATACTTGGGATATTTGCTCCCCATAAAGAAAAGCAGTGCACACACAATAAAACAGCTAGCTATCATTCACTAGAATCACAGGAATCAGAGAAGACTTAAGATCAATTGGGCCTTTCCCTCTAAGCCTTCCAAATAGTGAGGCTAAATATGGTTCTGGGAGAAATTCAGAACAATAAGATTGCATGGAAGTCATCCCAGTGATTGCTCCCAAATGCTAACAGGGGACTGCTGTACCTAAGACGGTCAACGTGGCCATGTTTTCCCTCACTCCACCGTCATTCTTGACTTGGCAAATGTACTTCCCAGCATTAGCTGGCTCCACTTTAGCAAACTGCAGAGTCGCAACGTTGTCGACGAAAGAAATTCTAATGTTCTCGCTCTCTCTGATCACTTCTTCTTTCTCCTTAAGCCACTGGACAGAAATGGGCTGGGCACCTTCTATGGATGCTTGCAGCTCAGCAGGCTCACCAGCCACCACTGTAAGGCTGTTCAGCTTGGAAATGAATTTTGGCGGTTCTGAGCAGGGAAAGATGAATAGAGATTGCTCAAAAAGCTTTCCAGGTAACGGAAGAGAGGATCCATTGAGCATTTGCCGCATGATGTTTCTACCATGCACAGAAACTACGCTTACCTTTTAGCTTTACGGCACAAACACAAGCATCACTGCCCACTTCATTCTGTGCCTTGCAGTGGTATTCGCCGATGTCTGTGGATTCCACATTGAGGATGTGAATGCTCGCATGGAAATTCTTCGATGCGACCTTGTACTTCTTGCTGCTTCGGAGCTGGCGCTTGTCTTTGTACCACACCACCTCAAATGGCGGTGTTCCTGAAAGCTCGCATTCAAGGCTAACTTCCGTGTTCTTAAGGGTTTCTACTACAGGCGGAAAGCTGCTAAAAACAGGTGGTTCTATAAAAAACAAGAATGTCTCATGAGTTGGGCTATTTGATTTCCTCTGGTGAAAAAGAGTTTTCTATTTTTCAAGCAGAAGCATGGTTTAAGATGTTATCATGTGTAGGCAGCGCCATCACTTATGAGCTTTTATAAGATAATCAGCTGGATAAGCGGAGAGCGGAGATAGATACATCTCAGAGGTCACAGTTGAGAAGGTCAGTGTGCCGATTATTTTGGAGTATAAAGATTGATACAGAATTTATAAATGAACAAATATATCAATAAATGGGAATTTTATGAGCTATGGAATTTTGCCTTTAGAAAATAAAAAAAGAATGCCGTGTATGCTTTACAACAGAGGTACCCAAAAGTCACAATAACAGCCATGATCTGAGTCTTCCATTTCATGGAATGGTTATTGTAATAATTAACTCACGTGACAAATTTAAGCACTATAGCAAAGCATGCTGGGAGATAGCTGTAGAAAATACTGGCCCTATTTGCACCACAGTAGAGTCATGTTTTTAAAGATAGGAGCTGATTCTTGAGAAAGAAGAAAAATATTAATGCTATTTTAAGGATATATTGTTAAAACCTATATTCTTTATACATTGTATCACTATGGTACAGACCATACTAAGGATGCTGATATAGTTGTAATGTGATTGAAATCCAAAGATTAATTTAAAATTTTCTTGTTTGTTTTGATATATGTTTTGAAATATCTAATTCAATGCTTCATCACTGTTTAGGTGATCAGAATAATAGCATTAGAATTATAAGAAAAATATCTCAAAATGACCACTTGCATGTAAAATAAGTTTACAGGAAAGGACATTCAATCAGAGACATATGTCTATATTTGGGAATATTCTGGCTTTGAGCTAGATACCAAGAGAGCAGTGAAGACACCATGAGACCCAGGGGAGAAAGTGAAGGGTTTCCATGAATGAGAAAAAGAAAGATATTTCTACCTTTTACTATAACCTTGGTACTGCAACTGGTGCTGCCGGCAGGATTCTGCGCCTCACAGATAAAATCTCCACTGTCCTCTGTCCCGAGGCTGTTCATCTGTATGACCGCCACTGAGTCAATGAAAGTCATCTGGTATTTATCGCTGGCTGTGAGCTCATGTTCGTTTCTATACCACACAACTTGTATTTCTGGAGATCCAGTAATCTTGCATTCCAATCGTGCGGAGTCACCTGCTTTTACAATTTTGGAAGCTTCTAATTTCTTTATAAACTTCGGTGGTTCTAAAGAGTCAGGAAAAGGGAAATTATGAAAGAAGAGCAATGAATCACAAAAGCCCAATTAGGTAATGTGTAGAAAAGGGAGAGACAGACCAAGATCTGTGAAATATACTCTACTGAGTTAGAAAGCTGCATTGTCACAGAGTACAGAAACAAAGGAGGCATGGGTCAGACAGAAACACAAGACAATCAAACTTGCACACCTGTCACAAGCAACACTGTAGTGCAAGAGTCGCTACCAACGTCATTGGTAACCTGGCAAGTATACTGTCCAGTCTTGGAAGCATCCACTGAGTAGAGGTTTAAGAAGCTGGTTGACCCTTCCAAGCCAATGAAACACTTAGGTCCTGAGACAAGTTCCACGTCATCTTTAAGCCATTTAATTTTGAATGGTGGTGTTCCTTTCAGCACAGCCTTAAATTCCACGGTAGAATCTGGTATAGCTTGCTGCCTCTCAGGTTTCACTAGGAAGCTTGGTGGTTCTACAGATTTCAAGAGAGTCATATTTAGTTATAGCCCTTGTAGCTCAATGACTTTTATGAACATACAAGAAAACAACTCATGAAAAGAGGTAACGATTAAATATTCCTTGAACCCAATGAATGTGAATAAAAAGAAACGGAATTATTAAGATTTTTACCTCTGAGGATACAAGGTTAAGAGCGATATGTTTTAGAAGTGCCTATAAAGAAGAACTCAGAAGAGACAAAGAAGCTCTGACCTTTCACAGTTAAGATGCCACTACAGGCGTTGTCTCCTGCTACATTGGACACCTTGCAGGTGTAATTTGCAGTGTCTTCTAATTCCAGATTACTAACTTCCAGTGACACGGTGTTTTCGTGACACACAAGTCTGTATTTTGCACTTGTAGATATTTCTTTTCCGTCTTTAAACCACTGAGCACTGATAGGAAGTGACCCAGAAACCTTGCACTCCATGTGGATAGAAGAACCCAGAACTTTATCCATTTTGGTCAATTTTTTGGTGAACGATGGGGGAATATCTTGGTCTATCCAAGGCAAACAGCAAAAACACACCGATTAGTCTGTTGCTACTCATCCACATGGTCTATGTTCTTAAGTTAGGGTAGTTGGCAGGGGCAAAGTACAGACCTAACACTCTCAGGTAGGCATCACAGCTACTGCTTCCAAAGTCATTTTCCACCTTGAACGTGTACTGTCCACTGTCTTGCTTCATGACTGACTGAATCCTAAAACTGGCCACATTATTTTCAAAACTCATTGAAAAATATCTACTGGGTACAATTTGTTTCCCATCTTTAAGCCATTTGACTTTGAGTTCTGGTGTCCCAGCCACTACGCACTCCAGGGTGACTGGGTCTTTCTCGGTAACGTCAACCGACTTAGCTTTCTCTATAATTTGAGCAGGTTCTGTAGTAAGAATGAAAATGTGCATAAGTCAGATTAGTAATTCTACTAGAACCCAAATAGGCCTATACCACCATCTCTGTAGAACACTATTTAAAGGGAATAGCTTACCAACCTTGTACTAAGAGGAAAGCATAACACCTCTCAATTCCTGACTCATTCTTGGCTTGACATGTGTATCGCCCACTGTGCCCATTGTCCACACTCCGGACTTGAAGTGTGGCCACACTGTCTTCAAAAGAAATATGAACATTGTCATTTTCCTCAAGAATCTGGTCATCTTTTAGCCAGGTTATAGAAATGGGAGGTGAGCCTGCCACAGTGCTCTGAAAGGTGGCGGAACTCTTCAAGACAGTGGTGACATTTTCTATCTTCTTGATGAACGATGGTGGTTCTGTGATTAAACGAAAGAGTGGTTCAAGAAGAGGCACCTTTTCACTCCTACTCATTGCCTACACTCAAAGAACACTCAGTACTTTGACTTGGTAGCTGGTCCTAGCCCACGACTGACCTTTCAAGGCAACCCGAGCACTGCAGGTGCAGCTGCCTCCTTCGTTGGCTATGATGCACTGATATTCACCAACGTCTGAAGGGTCACACTTGGTTATATGCAGGTAAAACACTGACATTTTCTCAGACATTGTGTATTTTTTGCCACTTCTAATTTCCTTGTTATTCTTCAGCCAAGTGACTTCAAATGGAGTTGTCCCCATGACTTCACACTCCAGCTCCACGTCGCTGTCTTTTACCACCTCCACAGGCTCCAGCTCCCTGATAAAGGTGGGAGGCTCTACAGAGTCAAAAGGAAGACAGAGAGTAGCTTAACTCAAGAGAAGCTGCAGGCCCCTGGGGCAGCCCAGCTAAACCGTGAAGCAGATTCCATAACGAACCTTTCACTTTTAGTTCAATGCTGCAGCTCGAGGTGCCTGCATCATTGCGAGCTTCACAGACATAAGTTCCACTGTTTTCAACCCTGGCATTAGAAATCTGGAAAGTGGCTAAACCATCCACAAAAGAAATGCCGTATTTCCTAAGATCTGTTATTTCATTCCCATCCAGATACCAAGAAACTCTGATTTCAGGGGTGCCTGTGACTTGGCATTCAAAGGTTGTTGACTGTCCATTCCTCAGCACTAACACTGGACTGGGCTTCTTAATAAATTGAGGAGGTTCTAAAGATGAAGAAAAAAGAGAGCAGCATGCTGAACGGTTTTCAAATCAAAGCCCAACAAACCAAACTATTTTCTTAATGAACTTTCCCTTCCCAAAGACCAGTTAGGCAAGCACGAAAGAGAGACGATCTAGAGACCAGACCTTTCACAAAGATGGTGGCTTTGCTGCTTGTCGTGCCAACATCATTGCTTAGCTGGCAAATGTAGGTCCCGGAGTCGGCAGCCTTGGCCGAGAAGAGTTCAAGAATGGTGGAGGTGTCATCCTTCCAAACCGAGCGAGCTGCCCCGGGGTGCAGCTCCTTGTTATCTTTAAACCACTTTATTGTCATGGGTGCAGTGCCACCCACAAGAGCCTTCAAATGAACCCTCGTACTGGGATTCACATCTTGTGACTGTGGCTTTTCCACGAAGTAAGGGGGTTCTGGGATGAGAGAACAGGAAGCAGAAGAGAGATTTGTTTTAGAACTCAATGAAGGGGAGGATTAAGAAGTGCAAGACAATAAAGTTTGGAAAGGCAGAGATCAAAATTGCCAACCTTTGACTGTCAGGTGACCACTGCACTGGCTGTGGCCTGCCTTGTTGGTGGCAGAACAGGTGTATGTACCACTGTCTGTGCCTTCCAGCTGACTGATCTCTAGGAAGGCCGTATTGTCATGAAAAGAGAATTTGTGCTTGTCACTAGCTGAGATTTCTTGGTCGTCTTTGAACCACTGGATGCTTATGGGATGGGATCCAGCCACTATACACTCTAAGTCAATAAAAGATCCTTTAATGCTATCCATTTTTCTCAGTTTTTTGGTGAATGAAGGTGGTATAATAAGATCTAGCCAACAAAAAGCAAGAAAACGTTAGGTTAATCTAGCTATTTTTGTTCTCTCTCTCTCTCTCTCTCTCTCTCTCTCTCTCTCTCTCTCTCTCTCTCTCCCTCCCTCCCTCCCTCTCTCTCTCCCTCCACCTACCCACCTCTGATCACTAGGTACTAAGGCCTGAACCCAGTATCCTGCACACACAAATCAAGTGTGCTTTATTATTGAACTATGCCCAGAGCCCTGTGTTTTTTTTTCTTAAATTTACAAGAAGGGCCCCTGAAACACTCAACTCCTATCAAGAGAAGTCAATACCAACCTAAGACGTTAATGCTAGCCTTGCAGCTGCTTCTCCCAACATCATTTTGGACCTCAAAAGTATATTCTCCACTATCCTTCTTCTCTGTGGAAATAATCTTTAGTATTGAGACCGTGTCAGTGACACTGATTTTGTATTTTGGACCCAGGGTAAGTTCTTGGCCATCTTTAAACCATTTGGCTGAAATCTCCTTAGTCCCTGAAAATTTAACTTGCAAAGTGGCTGGGTCTCCTTGAGTGACATCTATGGACACAGCCTCCTCCATTATTGTTGCAGGTTCTGTAGAAGACAAAGGACAGATATGGGCTGTGAAGCGCCCCGCTGGACGGCCTCTTATCTGCATTGTTTCTCCCTCCAACCCAAGGCAGATTTCTGAACCAACCTTTGACTGAGAGTAATGCAGAACACCTTTGTATGCCTGCATCATTTTTGGCTTGACAGACATATTTCCCATCATGCTTGACTTCAATACCACTGAGGTATAGACTAGCCACGTTGTTCTCAAAAGTCATTCTTATATTGTCATCTTCAGTGATCTCATCATTGTCTTTCAACCAGGTCACAGTGATTGGCAAGGAGCCTTTCAGAGTGGCCTGGAAGGCGGCTGTGCCCCCACGGAGGGAGCTGGTGGCTTCAATCTTCTTAATGAAGGACGGGGGTTCTATATCAGAAGAATGAGTTCTCAATCAGTACCAGTGCTACCACAAGACCGATTCTAGAAACTTAAGATTTGTCCGTGCAGAAAAGCCCATCTATCAACTAAGCCAACACTGACCTCTTAATGTCACCCTGGCACTGCAGGTGCTGCTGCCGACCTCGTTGGTCACCCGGCACTGGTATTCACCTGCATCTGCAGCTACAAACTTGAGAACCTGCAGGCTAACCAGCTGATCCTGTAGGAAGGTTTTATACTTTCTACCACTTCGCAGGGTTGTGTTGTCTTTGAACCAAGTGATCTCAAAGGGAGGGGTGCCTGCCACCTCAGCCAGCAGCATGACGTCATACTCCTTTAATACTTCAATGGACTTAAATTCCTTGGTAAAGTAAGGTGACTCTATAGTAGAAGAGAATGGCCTGTGTTAATGGGCAAGCATCTGTGCTGTGGGCCCAATATTTGGTCACATGGGGATGAAGCGAGAACCAACCTTTGACTATGACAATGCCAGTGCAGTGGTCACTGCCGGCCTCGTTTTGAGCCTCGCACATATATTCTCCACTGTCTTCAATGGCCACATCCGTAAGCCTTAAAACCGCGGTGGACTCCACAAAAGACATTTTGTGTTTGCTGCTCTCCCTCAGTTCTCGGTCATTTGCAAACCATGTTATCTTAATTGGAGGGGTGCCCGTGACCTTGCAGGCTAGCTGAGTACCATCTCCTTTCTTTAACAGTTGGGATGGCTCTAACTTTTCAATAAAGGTAGCAGGCTCTGCAGGAGGAAGGGACTTAGTAAGAAGCAGTGGAAAGAGGAAGGCACTTATGTAAAAAGGGTCTCAGGCTACACAAAGGTGTCAAGAGAAGAACGCGAACCTTTCACAAACAAGTCTGCACTGCACTCCACACTCCCGGCTACATTGCTGACTTTACACGTGTAAGTGCCCGAATCCGAGGTTTTCACTGCGTAGAGCTCCAGGGAACTCTCTGAAGCTTCTTTGGTAATATAGCAACTTCCACCGGAAACCAACTCTTTGTCGCCCTTAAACCACCTGATGGTGAGAGGAGCGGAGCCCTGGAAAGCACTCTTCAGGCAGACTGCCGAGCCGGGCAGGACATCCCTGGACCCTGGCTTAGTTACAAAACTGGGTGGTTCTGAAGAAGAGGTAGAAGACAGAATTTGAAGGAGTTACAAGTCTGGACCCAGTGGAAGAAGGACGTAATTTGAACATTGGTAAAGCAGAACTGCAAAAGTCCCTAGCCAACCTTGCACAATGAGGGCTCCGAAGCTGTCTTTGCTTCCCACGGAGTTGGTGGCCCGACAGGTGAAATTCCCTGCGTCATTCATGTCTACTCTGCTGATCTCCAAAGAGGCCGTGCCTTCCACAAATGCTATCTGGTATCTGTCAGAAGCAGTGAGATCTTTGCCATCCTTAAACCAGGAAACCCTCATGGGGAGAGAGCCAGCGATTTTGCAGTCTAACCTGCAGGCACCGCCAACGACACTGTCCACATTACGTAAGGGTTTGGTGAAAAGTGGAGCGATGTCTCGATCTGTTCACGGCAGAAGAAAGAAAGCAAGATCAACATGGCAGGCTGCCCAGTGCTTCACCTTTGGATACATTTTGTTGGGTTTCAGAGCACTATGTAACACGGTTTCCTAAAAATACTAACCTAACACGGTAAATGTGGTCTCGCAGGAGCTGCTGCCCACTTCGTTGGAAATCTCAAATGTGTACTGGCCGCTGTCGTGCAGTTCAGCGGAATAAAATTTCAGTTGGGCAATGTTGTTTTTAAAACTGATTCGGTACTTTTTACTAGCAACCAAGGGTCTCCCATCTTTGTACCACTTGGGCTTGAGTTCTGGGGTGCCTGAGACTGTATACTCCAGAGTGGCTGGGTCCCCTGCGGTCACCTGGATCAGCTCTGCTCGCTCAATGATTCTGGCAGGTTCTATAAAGGTATCAGACAGTTAGGATCCCTAGTGTGAATCAAGGTTCCACTTTAAGTGACTAAGGGCAATTAAAAGTTAAAATGTCCCTACACGAACCTTTAACTATCAATTCCCCGACAGATGTTTGGCTCCCAGCTTCATTTTCAGCCAGGCATGTATATTTGCCACCCACACTAATCTGAACATCAGGGATGGTCAAGACCGCAACTCCATTGGAAAAACTCATTTTGATTTTTCCGTCTTCTTTAATGACTTCTTGGCCTTTCATCCACATGACAGAAATGGGTTCTGACCCTCTCACGGCAGCTTGTAAGGTAACAGTCTGTCCTGCTAGGGCTGTAAAATCATCTACTTTCTTGACAAAGGTTGGTGGTTCTAGTTAAAGAAAGAGAGCAGACCCGCTGTCAGTTCCAACACACACTCAGCCCCATCTCTACTGCTGTAGGGATTCATCTGGGCTATATGTTTCCCTTGTCCAATACAACCTTTTCCCAACACTTGTTTATTAGAAAGAAGGAAGAAATTATAAGAAGAATTAATAATACCATTCAAAAGAGGCACAGAAAATAAATGTTTTCCAGTGAATGAAATGACTTTTTATGTAATTCCCTTTGGTTACAAGTTAATAAATATTTGTGTTCGTATCAAGATAAAGGTTTGAATGAAAGCTCCGGACCCTGAGTTCAAACTAAGACCAAACACATTGGAAAGGTCAGAAGAAGAGAAAGAATTAGCATTCCTTCCACCCACTAAGAAAGCTATTAGGACAATTTATAGGAAAAGATTCCCCCTCCCTCACTAACCTTTTAATAAGTGTGTCGCGACACAGCCACACTTTCCAACATCATTAGCGACTACGCATTCGTAATCGCCAACGTCAGCACTATTGAAAGATGCGATTTCAAGGTACACAAAAGTCTTCTGAGTAAACAACCTGTACTTTTTGCTACTTCGGATTTGCTTCTTATCTTTAAACCAGTTAACTTCAAAGGGTCCCGTGCCTGCAATCTCACACTGGAGCAGTGCATTGGCCCCTCGCACTATGTCTGCAGGCTCAAGAGTTTTGATGAAGGAAGGCGGCTCTACAAAAGCAGGGAAGCACAAAGTGAGCTGTGAGCTATGAGGAAACAAGAGGCAAGCGCTCTCGGGAAAGCAAGTGATGTTAACTCAGCAGACCAACCTTTGATCACCACTTCAGTGCTGCAGCTGTCGCTGCCCACGTCATTGGTGGCTTCACAGGAGTATGTACCACTGTCATCAACCTTTACATCAGTGATGTCGAGGATAGCCTCAGAATTGACAAAAGACATGCGGACCGTGTTACTCTCACTGAGTTCTTTGTTATTTTTGAACCAAGTAACCTGGATCACGGGTGAGCCTTTCAGCTTGCAGTGGAGGCGTGCCGATTCACCCGGGAGCATTAAATAAGAGGGATCCACCTTCTTCACAAAGGATGGCGGTTCTACATGACGCATAAAAAAGAAACAGAGAAGATGACTGAAGCATACACACCACAAAAGAGAGGCAGACACGTGTGACAAAAGGCAGAAAACAAATCTTGACAAAACTTCTGAGCAAGCCACGATGTATCTCATCTCTCGATAAAAAAGGACAAAAAAAAAAAAAAAAAAAAAGACACAAGCAAGCAGACCAGATCTATGTGAAGAGTGACTTTCTGAACAAAGACATCAATAATAGCCATGCTATTGTGGGTGGCAGATGGGGTGGGGTAGGGTGTCCCACCAGCCCTCAACCCACACAAAGGACTACAGGTAGCCAAGGAATGCTGAGAGGAGGAGACGGTGTTCCCTAGGGAAGAGCTGTCAATTGGATACCCAATACCCAGTTAGACGTGAAAACATATGTACAAATAGCATTGTATAGATGAAGCAGGTTGCATTTATGTATTTAAGAGTATGTGTGTGTAGACAACAATAGTTAATAAAAAAAAAAAGGCCATGAATTTGAAAGAGAACAAGGAGGGGTATATAGGTAGATTAGGAGGGGGAAAGGGAAATGAGGTAATTCTATTATCATTTCCAAATAAACTATTTAAAAAGAAGATGTCTAAGAGTTGCCCACACATTTAAATTGTAAACAAGATTTATAACTGTCTTTGTTTAAAAACAAAAAACAAAAAACAAAGAAGATTAAACAAAAATACAACTGACCCGACAACAGCCAACCAAATAATGTCAGGACTTTCCCAGACCCAGAGGAAACTTAATTGGGGATTTAATTAATAACAAGGGGTGTGGATGGTATAGCTACCAGAGAATGTTCACAGAAGAGAGAGACCCTTCTTAAGGCTTCCTTTCAGACAGGAGGTGGCAGAGAGCTAGCTGCCAGGAACCCTTACCTCGGACAGCGACGGCGGCAGATGAAGAACTGCTCCCGGCTTCATTGGACGCTGTACATGTATAGGTTCCAGAATCTTTTAGTTTGGCCAGGGGAATCTCAAGTGATGCTATTTTATCCTCAAAATAGATCTTGTAATCTTTCCCAGCGGGCAGTTTCTGCCCATCTTTGCTCCATGTGATGGTGACTTTCCTGTCCTCATCGACTTGGCATTCAAGGTGGATCTTCTTATTGATGGCTGACTGCACAGCCTCTAACTCTTTAATGAAGTGGGGTTTGTCAATGATGGTCAACTCGGCTTGGCAGATATCTGCTCCAAATTTGTTGGAAGCCTTACAAGAGTAAATACCCCTGTCCTGAACAGTAAGATTTGAGAGTTCTAAACTGTGTTTGTTGTCTGCATCTGTGACCCTGCAGTCAGGCGACGGTGACAGGGCAGCACCATCTTTCTGCCAGATGATCTCAATCACCGGAGTCCCTGAGACTGTGCAGAGAAACTTGGCTGCCTTACCCACGAAAGTCGTAAGGGACTTGGGCCTGGAGAGAAAGGTTGGTGGATACGCCTCTGCAAAAGAAAGGTTTGCACGTTACAAGTGGTCCCCATCCAAGTTCCTGCTGCAACGACATATTCCAAGACAGAGAAGAGGTAAGTTATATCTTTAGGTGAGCAGAAGACACTACGTTAAATAACAATGTAGTCGTAAGAACAAAGGTTGGGAAAGAAGGATGAGTGTTCTTAACAAATTGTCTCTAGCGAAGCAAAGAACAGTGTCGCTAAGGCTTTGTCTATGACACCAGAGGGTCAAAAACTTGGGACGATGTCATAATCCAGTTGGTATTTTACTTTTGTAAATTAGAAGACCAGAAGAAAAGGTGAGACAATTCACAGGACAGCTGAAAATGGGGTAAGACTGAAGCATTATGGAACCTTACAGAGGTCATTCTAACCCTGACAAATACCAGGAAATCCTTACATCAGTTAAACTCAATGCACCTCCATGGGGATTTTGCACTTATAAAAATATTTCACGGCAGGAACTTCCCCCTCCCATTCTCCATTGTGAAGCAAAATTTGAGGCTCCCCTCTTGCTGAGAAAAAGACACAGAATCGACCTTCCTGTCCTTTAGAAGCACAGGAGCTAAAGCTTTGAGTCAGCCCCATACTGGGCTAGGCTAATGCTTGTACCTTCATTAAGAATAGTACTGCCAGGGAGGAAAGCCAGTGGGGCCTCAGCCCCTCCAGGCAATTAAGAAATGCTGAGTGTGGGGAAAAAAAGTTTTTCCCAGGGAGGAGCACACCACTGGTTGCCTAATACCAAATAGTCCTGAAAATCTACAAGCAACATTATACAGATTGTACAGGGTTTATTTAGGAATATATATCTGTTATGTATGTAACAACAGTTAACAAAAAGAGGTCATAAATAATGAGTAAAGAAAGCAAGGAGGGTTACATAGGAGGAGATGGAGCTAAGAAAGGGGTAAATCGTGTAATTATATTAATCTCAAAAAAAAAAAAAAAAAAAGTGAAGAAGAATGCCAAGGTATTGTCTGTTTGGCAGCACATGGCTCCAGACTGAAACGACCCTACTGGGCCACTGACTAGACTCTCAGAGGGTTTCTACTGTGTAATAAAGTTTCAAAGAAAAAGCTCCAAAGAACTCCTTTTTCTGAGGTGGATGAGCAGGGTGACATTCTCACTGAGTAAGATTCACACCCAAGAGCAGCCCTCCTACCCCAGGGAGACTCTCTTCTATCAGTGCTGAGCCTGAGGTGACCACTCAAAAAGGGAGGAGGGAGAAGGAAGGAAGAAAGGATGGAAGGGAGGGAAGGAGGGAGAGAGGGAGGAAGGGAGGGAGGGAGGGAGGGAGGGAGGGAGGGAGGGGAAAGGAAGGAAGGAGGAAGGAAGGAGAAAGGGAGGGAGGGAAGGAGAGAGGGAGAGGAAAGGAAGGAAGGAGAAAGGGAGGGAGGAAGAAAGGAAAGGAAGAAAGGACTATTTTTTTTTTTTTTTTGACAAGAGGAGATTCAGTAATTTGTTGGTGATTAACAAACTGAAATTTACCCTTTGTGTCAGTGAGGAAGTTGAGAATAGAGTATCTGTGCAATTGCCCTTATTTTAAAGTTAGGAATGAAGTTCAGAATGAACACTCTTATTTTAAAGTCCTGCCCTAGTGTCTGTCTTATCATTGAATTTTGTTAAATTTTAGCTAAATATTCTGACTTTAATTTCTGATTGGTTATTTGGGTTCTTATTATCAAATATATAGAGGTGTTTTTTTGTTTTTTTGTTTTTGTTTTTTGTTTTTGTTTGTTTTTTGTTTTTTTGTTTTTGTTTTGTTTTGTTTTGTTTTGTTTTGCAGGGGTTGAGGGAGAGACAGGGTTTCTCTGTATAGCCCTGGCTATCCTTGAACTCACTTTGTAGTTCAGGCTGGCCTCAAATTCACAGAGACCCACCTGCCTCTGTTTCTTGAGTGCTGGAATTACAGGTGTATACCACCACTGCCTGGCTATTTAGTTCTGTATTTTTTTTTACTAGCACCAAACATTTCTCAAATATTTCATAGTAAGAGTGAAGTCAGGCTCATTTGATGACAACGTTTTCCCCTCAGATAAAGGGACTTTTGCTCTGGCTGCTGATAAAAGTGTGACTGTGAAGAACAACTTGTCCCCCATCCCTTCTGTGGTCCTCAATCAGCATGATACCACCACGGAGGATGTCAGTATCCCCAGCTGGTGGCACTTTCCACACCTGTACAAAAACAAAACAACACTCGGTGGTAAGATGAGGTGGCGGCATCCCGGTGGGAGTGTGGCGTTTACCTGTCACAGTTAGCGTGGCTGTGCAGCTGACACTGCCATACTCATTGGAGGCTTTGCAGGTGTACTCCCCGCAGTCAACCACCTGGGTTCTCAGGATCTCCAGGCTGGAGACATAGTTCGAAGATCGAATGGAACACTTGTCGCTCTCATAGATCTCTCTGCCAGCTTTGAACCACTGGAACCGGACGTTGGGGGCTCCTTGGATCTCACAGGTGAATTTGGCCAGGTGGCCCAGAGCTACTTCCAGGGGCTCAATTCTCCTCTTGATCACAGGGGCGGCTGCAAACGGAAGCAGAACCCATTAGCGTGCCCCCCTTCTCAGGTATCCCGAATCTCTCTCTCTGCAGACTAACTTTCGTCACTGTTAACAAAATCAGACAGTTGAGATTGGTGAGATGGTTTGCAGTAGTCTCAGGCATGTGACTGGATGACGAGAATAGTTGTGAAGGCAAAGCAAAAAAAAAAAAAAGACAGAAAAAGAAAAAAGACAAAAAGCAGCACGTGACGTTTTCAGTTGTTACTCTGCAGTGAATTGCGGGGAAATTAATAAAAACTAATGCAATGTGTGTGCATGCGGAACCACAGGACGCACCGTTGAAATACACCCTGCCATCTAGGAACTGAAAATAAGGTGAAAGCACAAGGAAGACCAGCTGATGTGGCGAGGTGAGACAGAGGCCAACAGACAGAAAGAGATGACGAATCATGGTCACGTTGAATTTAGAGAAGAACCTGGTGGTTTCAGATTGCCTATGCACTGAAAACTTTTTATTATATATTATCAAATCATTTTCATATGAAAACGTAGTCATCACTATAAAACATATAAGCATATGTTTTATTGACGATGTAGGTAGCAGTGCGACTATGATAATGAACTACCCAACCAGGCTGAGAGAATTTTAAGTTAATAACCATGATTATGTCTGTTTTTTTTTTTTTTTATTCCTATTCTAAATAGCTGGCATTCTGGAAAAGTGGCAGATAGTGAAGATTCAGTGGTGCAGCCTAAATCATTACAAAGTGGTGGGTATTAGAGCCTGGTGCATTTAATCCTTAAAGTCCAACCTCTTTCTCCCACAGTGAGCTTTGCTGACGTCTTCGCTTTCCCACTGTCATTTGAGGCTTCACAGACATACTCCCCTTCATCCTCCATCCTTACTGCCTCAATCACCAGAGTGTAGGCGTTCTGCTCCTTTAAACACTTGAACTTTGCATCTGAAGGCACCAAGTTACCCTTGAAATACCAGTTCACCTCCTTAGCATTTGATATGGAGGATATAAGGTGGACAGTATCTCCTTCTTCAGAAATGGTATCCACTAAGTGTTTACGTACAACAGGGCAAAGGTCAGCTAAGGTACCCTCAGTTTCTTCTTGTGACGTCTTTGTACTGGCCTTCTGGGTATCACTCTCTTCTGTTACTTTCAGAGTCTCATCCTGCGGAACCTCATCGGTATCTCCATCTTTGAATTGACTTTCTACTTTCGACCAACTGACCTCTTCTTTGGAGACAAGGTACTTAGAGTCAGCTTCTGCTTCTGTGACGGTTTCAACTCTCTGTGCATCTGCAAGGTGATCTCGTCCGCCTTGCACCCCTATTTTGTTTTCTTCCTGAATCCTCGGGTCCTCAGCCATTAAGATGTTTCTTTCTTCACAGACAATGGAGCACAAGGCATCCTTCAGTTCAGTTTCCAGGTTAGCCATTTGAGGATCTATGTCTTCAATCGTGACAGTTAACTCTTCGGTTAGTGATTTCACTGAGGTAATAAGGTAGGTGCACAGGATACGCTTGGGCTCTTGAGTGAAGTTTATGGCCATGACCTCCACCTTGTCAATGTTTCTTAGCCACTCAGAGAAAAGACTCGCTTGGTCCCTGGCCACGGCAGCTTGCAAAGCCTGGCGGACCTGAGTTTTCAGATGTAATCGCTGCTCTTCGGGAATACTAGGAAACAATGTTTCCTTGGAAAGCAGGTCACGTTCTTGTATCTCCTTCACTCCCTGTACAGCCTCTGGCTCTTTCTCAGACTTAGAGGTTTGGCTAGTGGGCACTGCCATGACCTCTGATTGTTCTTCCTTAAGTAGGACCTGCTTTTCCTCAAGTGCTAGTGGGAAGCTTAGGGACTTGCCCTCCTCGGTCCTCAGGGCAACGTCTTGCCCTGTGCTTTCTAGAGTGTTTGCACTGGTCATCAGGATCTTGTCTTCTTCTGTGCATGCATGTTGGAAGGGGACTCGGGGCTCAGAGCACATGTGAGAGACTGCAACATCAGGCCCCTCTAAGCTTTCCACACGTCCCTCAGCTAAGCTCTGACTCAGGAGGAGAGCTCTTTGCGCTTTGTCCATGTCTGGGATTTTCTTTTCTCCTAGCCGAAGTGTTTCTTCAGCCACAGAGGACAGAAGCGCATGATCAGGAGGTGCGGTGGAAGACTGTGGATAATTCCCTTTGGGTTCGGCTGTTAAGGTTATCAGAGGCTTGATGGGGACCGAACTCACTTGTGCTACAGATGAGGCACCTGGGAAGACTTCCTTGGGCTCTTCAAACTGTAGGGTAGCTTCCTTGGGGAGGGTTCTCTGAGACTCGACTGTCTGCAGGTTTAAAGTGGGGGGTGGTCCTCTGCCTGGCTGTGTGTGAACTGCACCATCAATGGAAGGCAGCTCCCTGGTACCCTGGGGAGTGGACAATACAATGGGTGGCAGCTTCTGAGCCCCTATGGTCACCCCAGTACCCACTTCACTGTCATCAACATTATGCTCAGAAGAAAGCTGCAGCTTTTCCTCTGCAATTAAAGCAGCTTTTGAAATGGCACCCTCGGCAAAAGCTGTAATTTCCTGCCGTGAGTCAAATCCCTGAACTAAAGGGCCCCTTGTAGATGTTTCCAGAAAATCACCAGGAACTCCTAAGGTGGACTCTTCCTTGCAGGAGGCATCGGGCACATCTGTGTCTTCCGGAAGCACAAGAAGCTCTGCGGCACAGGTGGACTCCCCCCAGAGGTTCTCAGCTTTGCAGACATACAGGCCACTATCTCCCCTCTGTGGGTCATTAACGATAAAGGTCCCAGATCCATCTGGATTGTGAATGATGGTGTAACAGACGTTGGTATAAAGTGGTGTGTCTTCTTTGAACCACAAAACAGTGGGGGCAGGCTCTCCGTGCACCAAGTACTCAAAGACAGCAGGGATTCCTGGGGCACAGTGCACTGGTTTTAATTCCTTGAAAAAGTAAGGAGGACAAGGCCCTTCGCGCTTTTCCAGAGCTATCTTCTCTACGGACTCCATCTCCTTGTTCCTCTCTCCTTTGGGACTTATTCGTAGGTGAGCACTACATATTGCCCTTCCATAGTCATTACTGGCCATGCATGTGTACTCCCCCTCATCCTGAAATCTGGTGAACAGAATGATGAGGCTGTGGTTATCCCCATCAAAGACAAATTTGTAGTCAGCAGAAGGGGTTAATAGCATCCCATTAAAGAACCACTGGATTTTAGGCTTGGGGCAGCCAATGACAGTAACAGACAATTTAGCTACATCTTCAATGCTTATTTCAACGTCTGATATTTCTCTGATGAAAACTGGGGCAGCGCCTTCCTGTCTGGAATCAAACTGGGTGGGAAGAGCTGGAGGCTCAGACAGAAGTTCAAGTGTTTCATTCGCATTAGGTGAACATAGATCAGAGCTATAGGTTTGAAAATCTTCCTCCGCAGACAGAAGGCTAGCAATTTCTGTGTGGAGAGAAATTATTGTGACATCACCATACAATTTTGTTCAACAAACAGTACCAAAGAATTAGACACCAATTAGTGGCCTTCTGCATTGGAATAAGGTTGTGGTGAGATTAACTTATCAAAAACAAAAACAAAAACAAAACAACACATTCATAACTTTCTTAGCCTGTTATGGAAAATCGAGCAGTTATAACAACTACACAAAAGCAACTTTATATCCAATTTATCTGTTAGGGTTTACAAATGTGGTAAACACCTGGATCTTAAGTTTGAAGAAGTACTAAATAAATATTTATAAATCATAAGTCCAGGGTTACTTGCATCAACTTCTAAAAAGACATAGAATTGTTATATAGGATTTTCTTGAATTTAATGATCATTTTCAATGAAAACATGTTTAAGCTAGCACTTCTAAATGGATATCAACAGTAACAAAAGCAGAGGCTAGCCAGGCATAGTCTCAGGTTAGAAGGCTGAGGCAGGGGGATTCCCAGTTCCAGGCCTGTTTGGGCCCTTCCTGTATTAGGGCACAGGAAAGATTTGTTTCTGATTGCTGCAGTAGCCACTGTTGTTGATATTAGAAAATCAGGTCTCCCTTCACTCAGATAACTCATCAACATACTTCAAGAAATGTTTTATAATAGGATAGTTAGGAAAACAGGACAGAAATAAAGAAAAAGTGACTCCAATATCCAAACATTGGTGATAATTTATTATGTAAGGCAGTTGTACAGCATTTTTGAACCAGGGCACCAAGTAACATATATTCTTTCAACAGGATCTCAAACAAACAAGTGAGAGACAGGTAGCTTATCAAAAGGAAGTAGGTTCTTAATTCAGTCTGCTGGGGATATTGGACTGCCCAGTTACTGGAAGTTCAATTGCCTAAATAAAAAGCAGTTTAATTTTATTAATGCACTTCCCTCATATTACACTGGGTAGTTTTGTGCCTTAATTCCTTGCTGGTCTAGTGTCTTAGTATATTGGAAGACAGGGCTCATGTCTGTTGGTTATAAAACACTAGGTAAACTTGTCTGTAGCATGTGGCCAAAACTGACAATTTAGCTACATCTTCAATGCTTATTTCAACATCTGGTATTTCTCTGATGAAAAATGGGGCAGCACCTCCTGTCTGAAATGAATCCAGTGGAATGAGCCGGAGGCTCTGACAGAAGTTCACATGTGGAATACTTACTTATTAAGCTACTTATGACTGTCCCTAATAAACCACTGATGACTTCATACTTAGACTCCACACTTAAGATACTATCAGTGGCTACTTAGCTAGGCATCTGTGCTAAGTATATTAGCTCTCCCTTCTCTTCAATCCTCAAAATATCTGCAAAGGGAACAGATGTGCATATAGTTAAAATACCCTGAATTGCTAATATGTAAAAATACTTTCAAAAGTTTCCCCTATTTTAAAACACGGCATATTCATCATACCCACAAGAACACAGTTCATGAGCCTCAAATGGGCCCAACTATGAAAGCTGTAGTTATAGTTACCCGAGTCTACAGCATCTCAGGATGACTTCTAAATCCAACTCTGTGTGTGTAACACATGGAATTCTTAATCAAGCATTGGGGAAATTAATATCCCAAGCTGCAAAGTTGTGTGTCATCGAGTCAGAAAACAAAAGATTCCCTTTAATGATTATGTGGGGAAGGCTTACTTTTTTCCCTTTCAGCTATTATTATTCAACACATCCTTAAGCTCAATGCATCTGAGGCCAATAGAATCATAATGAGAATAATCAAAGCCTCCCTTCCTGTGGGAATAAATGTATACATTAAAAAAAAAAACAACAAATATGAAAACATTTTCCTCCTTCCCTGTTTTCTTTTGCTTTTCTAGATTTTTTAATGTGGTTTTGCTTGTGCTATGTGGGTTAAGTGTGCCTGTCATGTCGGCTAAGTAATTGAACATGCAGTATGAGACTAAATGTAGGGAACACATTTAAGCCCCTTTGCTACAGAATTAGCTTTGCCTCCAAGACACTGGTGTAGTATATTATATCTAAATTATTACCAAAGGTATGATGTGATCTGTGGTTGAAGTGCAAATCATTGTTCCACAGTATTCCGTACTAGATGGTGGTCACTTTAAAGAAATATAATTTTAAAAATTTGAGGAAAAAAAATTTGAGGAAAATGAGACAATTGGCTAGTCTGCCTATTTCCTGCATGTTTTTAATCTTTGATTTGGATGATGTGCAGGAACTTCCATTGTTAAGAAAGCAACAGATAAAATAAACAACTAATATGGTGGCTATGTAAATTCTTATGGAAATTAAAATTGAAATAAATGCTTTGTTTGGTAATCAATATTAATATGACAAATACAATTATGACCCTTAAATATTGCTGAATGCAGTTTTCAAGTGCAACTAGTAGGTCATGAACATAACTTAAGAATGGAAGGCTAGACTAATAATCTCATTGTCTCTTCTGTGGTTCTCATCTGTTACAAGCTGAAACTTACTTGTTATATTTAGTTGTTACCACTAGGTAACAAAGAATCGGTCCATTGATTTTATAACCTATGAGGCCATTTGACTTAACGCCACATTTTTACATAAGAAAGCTGATCTTTTTCATATTTATTATGTCTTACATGCAAAGGCCAAGGTCTACATTGATTGATATTCACAATATTAAAGCACTGTGAATTATTAAAATTGAAAAACAAACCTAAAAATTTACCTTAGAAACATAAACATCATACTGGAATTTGAATGTTTATTGATCTCTAGTTATTTTTAAAGCTTAAAATTCTATAAAAATAACAAGAAAACTTACTCTGTTATTATATATACTAAACAAAACTATCATACCATCTCAGTTATAAAAGTGTCCTACCTTTTGTCTAATTTAGAGATTCTGACACTGGCATGTAGTTAAATATTTATATTCAGACAAATAATAGCCCAGGTCAATGATAAATTATACTGCACTTCACTTGATGCCCCAAATGAGAAAATAAAATATTTCCAAATGTGGAAAGACCATAACCTTTATGCATGCCCAATTATCAAGACTGCAACATAAACAGACTATGAAGTTGGCTATCATTTGGGCAACGCTGAGTTTATTACTCATTTTGCCCTCCTACATCTGACTAAATCAACATAGGTTTGTCTGAATGCTAAGAGGCTTCTAATTCGAAAGTGACCTAGGGTTGGAGGGAGTTTTCTCTTACCAGTTTATCCGCATGGTTATCCGACATGGTCACCCTTCTACCTTGCATCTATAGTGTACCCGCTGAAAGAGGATGCTGTGACACTCTGCGGAGGAGAGGTGACAGAGAAGCACAAACACAAACACAAACAACTGGGTATCCAAGAAGGTGTTTAATTATGCTGGATGATACATGGTGTAACTGACACAGGTGATGGTTTCAGGATTTAGATCACAGAATATTTACACGCATGAGTAAGATGAGATTTCTACACAGAAAGATCATCTCCATCTCCAGGGGTCTTCAGTGTCATGATCCAAATACAGTGTCTACACTTGGAAGGTTGCTAATCCGTAGACTCTGGGAGTGACAGAGGCCCTGAGCCATCCCACTTTAAGAGAGGGTGAGGATAGCCGAGCTCCTAGCCGTTCCCGAATTGTTTGTAGCTACACAGCTGTACTCCCCCTCGTCGCCTTTAACTAAGCCTGTTATGAACAGATTGTGGAACCCTATGCCACTTTCCTCAGCACTGAACCGTGATCCTTGGACCAGTTTCCCATCTTTGTACCAAGAAACGGTGGGTCTCGGTGAACCACGGACTAAACACTGGAAATATGCTGCTGTCCCTAAGGGTGCGTGGCAATCTGAAATACCTTTGATGAACCTGGGAGGGCCATCCACCACCTGGAATTCAAAAAAGCTGTCTGCATATCTGCTCCTTAAGACTAGCTCCTCCCTCTGACTGCTTAAAGTCACTTTGCTTGTCCTGGTGGCCACAGCAGAGACTTGGGACTCTCCCATGGTGAGGAAGCCTCGGCAGATGGCCTCTCCTGCGCTATTCAGAGCTCTGCATCTGTATGTCGCACAGTCGGAAGGGCCAACATCTTGGATTCTAAGGCTATGACTCCCTTTCTCCTCGCTAATCACATACTTTGTGTTGTCTGGCTCAACGCACATGTACTCTTTATACCATCTGACTTCTGGGGGAGGAATGCCTATGACTGAACACTTGAACACAGCGCTGGAATTTTCTGGAATTCTAAAGTCGCAGATGGGTGTTATGAAGCGAGGAGGCATTTCAAAGGCTTCCAAATCGATCTTAAACTCTCTGCCTTCTTCCCCTTGGGACTCCGCACTAGGATCGACTAAACTCAGCGGGAGAATATCTAAGCTCACGATCATGCTTTTATGATCAGGAGTAAATTCAGGAACCGTGACTATTTTCACCTGCTTTTCAAATTCCTTCACATCTTTTTCACTTAGTTCCACTTCCAGGACAATCTCTTGAGGAGATGGTGTTCTCGACGAGTTGGTGTTTGCCACGTCAAACTCCATGATGTGTTGGTGGGTTACTGGTGGTGGCAGGGCCACGGCTCTTTCCTCTTGGGGGATGACATCTACTACTGCAAAGCTCTTTGCCTCCCCTATGATGTTTACCGCATGGCACAGGTACTCTCCCCCATCTCCTTTTTGAATGTTGGAAATTTCCAGAGAACACACATTGCCCACCCTTTCCATTTTGATCCTGTCATCTGGCTCCAGCAAAGATTTATTTCGATACCATTTCACACCAGGAACTGGAAGGCCCTCGACTTCAATGATGAAGCCCAATGTTGTATTTTCGTATATCTTCCTTCTGCTTAGAGGCTCTATGAAAGATGGAGGCATTTCATTGTCTTTGGGTTCAGTGGCTTCATTGGGTGTGCCGAATGAGTCTGAACGCCATGTTTCATAAGGTGAACTCCTCTCGTCCGTAGGTGTATGGAAATGCTCATTTGCAGTGCTGTCTTCCCTCTCTAGCTTTGACAGGTTCATGCTTACATTTCTAGCCTGGCTTGGTCCTCTAGTGGGAATAAAACCTCTCTCTAGTTTCTCACCTGGGGGAGTGGAAAATCTCTCCAGAGCCTCCCCTGGGGGTGTAGAAAATCTCTCCAGAGCCTCCCCTGGGGGTGTAGAAAATCTCTCCAGAGCCTCCCCTGGGGGAGTGGAGTATCTCTCCAGAGCCTCCCCTGGGGGAGTGGAGTATCTCTCCAGAGCCTCCCCCGGAGGAGTGGAGTATCTCTCTAGAGCTTCCCCTGAGGGTGTAGAGTATCTTTCTGAAATTTCACCTTCAGAAGGTGTTGAGTATCTTTCCCCATTGTCCTCAGCTCTTGAATTTGCTACAGATTGCTCAATTCTATCTGAAGGCTTAAAATACAAATCAGGAGACTTTGGAGATTCTAAATTTTCTACAGATGATGGCGGGCTATAGAACTGATCCAGCTCAGACAGGTCTTCGCTGCTTGTACTTCCCACATCAATGGAAATATCAGACTCTGGAGAATAGGGCCGCCCTAGGGATTCCTGTTTCTGGTTGTAATATTCATACACAGTGTTGAAAGTCACTTCTTCAACCTCCATTGAAGTGACCGAGTCGCTCTGAACAAGCTGTGCCTTGTGTTTGGCATCTCTAACTTCAGGCACCTCATACCTTCCCTCAGCAAGTAAGTATTGTGTTAGGGAGGTCTCAGATTCCCCCTCTTCCTTTGTTTGGGCCTCCTCCAGTCTAGGGAGATTTTCAGACAAACTCTTTTCTATCTTTTCTCCTTCCAAGGTGGAGAAAGAGCTTTCACTTTGTACGTGAACTTCACGATAGGTTTCCTCCCCTGGGGCCTCGAGTGACTCACTGAACTGTTCCCGTAGGTCCTGCTGCTCTCCGGTCATCAAGAATGGCAAGTCCTGACTCAGAGACAGCTGTCTGTGAGGCGCCTCTGCTCCATGCACAGCACCTCTGGGGTTTTCTAAAGTCCCTTCATACCCCTGAGTCACACCAGATGCTGGTTTCAAGGTGGGTCCGTCCTCCATTTCATGATCCTCCAAACACGCTTCCTCACTCGCTGCCCTTTTCAACTGTGAGATGAAACTCTTATCTCCATTTTCTACAGAAGCATCGGTCTCAGAAACGTTAGCTTCTTCCATATCAGCAGAAGGAGTCTGAAATAAAGCCCGTGCTTCACCATGGACCACTTCAGAAAATGACTTGGGCACACGATCAGGTTTTAAAATTGTTGTGTTTTCTTCCTGGGCATATTGAAAGCTTTGGTAGATAGAAATGTCTTCTTTGTGGCATGTTTCCTGCTTGTTTTCAGTTTCTTGGCCCTGGAACACCTCGCCTGGATCTTCTACGTGAGAATACATTTGCTTTAGATCAAAGACAACGTCTTCAGGATTAGCCATTTCTGAAGCAGGTTGTTGAGTTTTTAAAGAGCTTTTATCTTGTTGGCCATTGGCCAAAGCTTGGGAAATCATGCCTGTACTTTCTAGCTGTGAGTGAAACTGCTTTAGGTCAAATGTAACAGGTGCTTCGAGCTCAACCTTTTCTTGGTCGAGGGGAAGCATTTCTTCCTGTCGTCCCCTCTCTTCTATTTCAAACTCCTCGTGAGCTTGAGAGGAAAGCTGCTTCAAATCCATTATGACGTTATGTGAATCTGCTTCTGTTTGGGAAGCCACTTCCTCTGCCCGATGCATATTGCTCGAGCCTGATTCATTTTGTGTTAATGAAGACTCTCGATTATCCCATTTCTTTGGCGGTGCTGTAACAAAAGATTTCTTGGTCCGTCTCTTTTCTACGACTCCCCTTTCTGCACGCTGCAGCTTTTCGAATGCAATGACCTTATGCTTCACCTTTTTCCCGGGGTAGTACCTTTCTCCTTCAAGGCCTTCTTCATAGGTAGGGACAGGCGAGTCTTCCACATCCTGAACTGTGTCAGAGGTTCTCTTGGAGTGGATATTTGGCACATAATCACTTTGAGAATGTCCTTTCATATTTCCCCAGTCTGGTCCATGGTGTTCAACATCATCTCTGACCTTGTTTCTAATGTTAGCTTCTCTGAAGTCATCAACAAATGGATAAATGGTAGCCTCTGCTTGGAGTGACTGAGACCTCTCACCTATATGCTCCTCATCTTGGCATTGTAGGAACTCCGTTCTGTGAGGCTTCTCCATGTCTGTGGGTCTAGAAGCATGCTGCATAGACTTGGATAGTTTTTCAACAGTAGTTGGACAGTATACCTCGTTTTTCTTGTCCAACTGCCCAACTGTCTCAAGGCTTTGAAAATACTCCCTTACAGTATATTCTTTTATATTTGATTGGGCAGCAAAAGGACCAACTGGATTATCACAAAAATGTGTCCTTACAGATTCCCCCTGAACTTGTGTTTGTTGATTTTTGGAATACTGTGCATAAATTCCACTTTCATTTTCCAACTGACTATATTCCCTATAAGTGATGGGTTCTACGGTTAAATCTAAAATACTCTCAGCTATGCCTGAATCATTTTGAGCCACACATTGATACCTTCCAGAGTCTTGTGAACTGACATCATTGATATATAATCTGTAGCTACAATTAACTTCTTCAATCTCAAACTTTTGGTTCTGCTTTACAAGAATGCCATTATGAAACCACGTGACTACTGGCTGAGGCTCCCCCGATATTAAGCATTCAAGCATTACAGAATTCCCTTCCCTACAACTGGCACTCCTTGGCATTTTCTGTAGCATCTTTGGCGGTTCATTAGTGATATCAGAGGAGAATATAAATTTGTGCTTTGGTGACTGGATGGCCTGATCTCGAGATGTTACTTCAGGCTCCAACTCAAACAGATCCCTGTATTCTTTGTTCTGTTCTGGGGTCGGAGTGGCGGCAGTTATCTGAATTTCTACAGGGAAGGAGAGTAGCTCTCTGTCTGCAGAGGGGGGTTCTGGGAGGTGAGTTTTTAACATGTGGAGATGTTCTTGCCTCTCTTGACTAAAAGATGGGTGAATCCTTCTTGCCTGGTCAAACACCAAGGCCAGCTCCTCTTCTTCATCTGCGTAGTCAGGCCACATTGGAACTTTATGAGGCTGGGACTCATACCTTGGCTTTGCCCTCACTCTAAGCATACTGGTTGCTTTAACTGTTCCATACTGGTTAAATAGCACACAGGTAACAGAGCCTCCATGCTGGGGCCGAACAGAAGGAAAGGTTAACGTTGAGTAGTTCTCAAATGTGTGAGTGGTAAAACCTTGACTACGTGGTATGGGCATCTCATTGTTATACCATGTCACAATGGGCTGAGGGTATCCTTGAAAATGACACACAAATTTACAGCTGTCGCCCTCATACACTTCTTGCGATTCAATATCCTGGAGAAATGAAGGTGGGCAACGTTGTGGATGTTTTTGGAAGTAATTTTCAAAAGATCTTTTCTCCTCGTGCTCTGCTTTGAACTCTTGCACTTTCATAGAAGCGTGGCACTGCCCCTCTCGCCAACCCCTCTGTGTTCCTCCTCCACTATCTACATCTTCGGTGCCTTTAGCAGTAACAAATGTATCCAAGGACTCACCAGGATATGGTGTAAGAACCTGAGACACCTTATCAGGAGACTCACATATTCCTCCACTCCTATATCCATGCATTTCCTCATTAGAGGTAAATGGCAACGGTCCTCTGATCACAGTGCTGGTCACAGACTCTTCAAACCGCTCCACAGCCTGCAGGTTTTCGCCTTCTAGGACATGCTCATACGAGTAGCCTTTCTGGAGGCTTTCTTCTAAAAAGGTCTCTTGGTCCGGGCTATTTTCAGTCTGGAGATCTTCATCACCAGTGGCCTGAATGCTTGAAGGAGGTTCTCTGTTTTGATATATTTGATTTGGAAGGGAGTACGGACTCTGGGTGACTCCTTCGGCTGAGTTATCAATCCTATCCCTGTCTTCATCAAATTCACGCCCAAACCCACACTTCCCTTCCTCTCTAGAGAGTGAAGCATCTCTAACAATATCCTCACTTCTCACAGTCATTGAGTTTACTTCAGATGACGCTCCTAAAAGTGATAATTTCTTTTTCTCTAAGAAGATTTTTCTCGCCTCCCGTAACCGCTGCAATTTCATTTTGGTTTCCTCATCTAGGAAACTCTCACCTACACTCAGGCATCCTCTGATGTCAAATTTGCTTTCTGACCACTCGTCATTGTACACGTAGTCTGCCCTCCTGACAGGGCTCGCTGACCTAAAGTGTATAGTTCTCACCATCCCCTTCTGCTCCACATCTTGCTTTTTGTTAAAGGGGGAGCCAGTAAACCTCAGGCCCACCTTTATCCTCTCTTCTCTCCTTTCACCTAGACCCCCTGTGTTTTCCCATGTCTGTTCTGCCCTTTTCAGAAATTCTAAGTATCTCTCATCTTGCCCTTTCTGGATAACATGCAGTGATGCACTGGACTCGGCAGATCCCTCACTATTAACAGCCAAGAACCTGTAACTGCCCGAATCTCGGCCTTGGACCCTTTTCACCTCTAAGCTGGAAGAGTGTTGGTGTAAGTCACTCTCGGTCCTTATGACCCGGCGGAGACCTGTTGGGATGGGCCTATTATTATGAAACCAAGTCATTTCTGGAGTTGGGTAGGCAACCAGACTGCATGTAAACACAACAGGTTCACCCTCTAAAGCATATTGAAATGTGAGTTTTTGAGTAAAAGTCGGCTTGAAATATTCAGGCCAGGAGCTTGTGGATGACGTTCTATTTGCATATCTCCTGGCCATCAGGGAGTGGTAGTCTATGTCTTCCGAGTCAGAGAAGGCTCCTCGTGCGTCTCCTGCGCCGTCAGCTTCCCGCTCAAAGAGTTCTTCTGAAAGATAATTAAATTACAAAGCATTTTACTATTTTCCACAGCACTTGGAAAAGTTGAAAATAAATGAAATTGTAAAATAGGAAATGAAATGAAGTGCATGCTACAGAGTCTCACAAATCCGTAAAAAAATTCACTCACCATATTTGTTCGAATAAACGCAACACCATGCTCTGTTTAAAAGATTCTGACACGACAATCGTTCGTTGTCTGGTCTTTTCTTCAGACTGTTGAAATTTCTTCTTGAACAAGCAAAAGTGCATTTCAAAAGTAACATATTCCTGTGTGTATTTGTTTTGTGAGCGGTACAACTTTGCTGTTTTGATGGCTAAGAGAGAAATCTTACCTGACTTGCAGAGAGTAGAATAAACGCCCTTTCTGATCCTTTTGATTGTAGATTAAAATATTAAAATTTTGATAATGAACTTTTAAAAAATACATAGAACTATAATCATAATAATTAGATGACATAAAGTGAGAAGGCGTTTATTCGAACTAATACAGCTATAGAGTCACAACAGTATGCAAAGTAAAGCAGGCAAGGGTCACATAAGATAGCTATCTGCAAGCCAGTATAAGAGACATATCATGTTAAAGTGATCTGTGTGCATGAGGTCTAGACCAAGAATGGGCCTGTAAGGTTTTCAAACATCCTAAAAAAAGTAGCATTTCTATTATAATTCATTCATGACATTGCATTCTGGAAATGACAGGTTAACCCCCATTGTTCAATTCAATTCACCGTGATTTTGAACACAAACCTCTACTTCCATGATTTCATGCATTAACATGACACCCGTTCATAGTACACACTTTTCAAGATGGCTGCAAACACAAAGCTGAATGTGGCTGATAAAGTTTCAATGTAAGATTTTTTTTTTTAAATTACCATCCAACAATTTACTGTGAAATGCACACAACCGTCAGCATACTAAACCAGGCATGCGACATAGGAATATATTCTCAAAGAGATATATTTGTACATCTATGCCATGTCTTCAAAAATCCTAAGAGAAATCAAGTAGGTCAAGGATTCTGCTAATCTTCTGGAGTTTCTATTTTAATCTCACAGTCATCATGACAATACCTTTCATCTCCATTTCGATTTGCTGGCCGATCCTCTCATGTAGAATTGACTCGGGGGCTAAAATAGAAAAGTAGTGAGATACCTGCGTGAGTAACTGCACACAGCTTCTGAATCAACTCATGCGATAATTGCTGCCCTTCTGTTGTAAAAAAATAGAAAATGCACCCCACCAAAATACCCATGCCAATGAATCGATGAGCGGTGGATCACAAATTATTACAAAAGAGTCATGTTCCACTCCCCCGTGCCTTTACATGCACCCAGAAAAGCAACTCCAAAGCTAAAATACTCTCTTCTTCCTTTCCTGCCAACTGCATACTTGGTAAGATGGGAAACCACATTTCTTAGGAACATGCACTTGATCGCTTGCCACTTGTATTTTTTTTTCCCCTGCAGAATAAATCATTTTTTACTAGTAAATGGTCCCTTGATTTGAACCTCTTCTCAGACTTGGAACAATGCAACATTCAGTTACACATCAGCCAGGGAGCACAGACTTCTCGACTCTGTTTTTTTATTATTGTTATACAAAGGACAGGTGTAGGTTTGGGGCACAGTGGTCTGTCTCTAGGACAGCTCCCAGGACAAGGCTGGTGGCCTGGGGTGCATGTTCTTCAATTCCTGTAGCACTGGCAGTGTCTATGAGGGCTTTTCCTGCATTTCCTTGTGATCTCTGGCACGATGTAAGTGACAAACCTGATGTTTTCTTTAATGATTCTGTTTACTCCATAGATTGTCTTAGTTTGTTAGTTTCAGACACTCTTAGTATCTGAATGGAGTAACTTTTGTAACTACTCTGCATTGTGATTCTTTTGCTAGTTAAGTAAAACCGTATACTAGCTGTGTTTGGAAGAATACAACTCAAGGCTGAATGCCAAGAAGACGGATTATCATTGGATTGAGGAGGAAAACAGTGTGTTAGTCCAGAAGTAACATTTGATGTTTCTATCTTATTATCCACTAAAGACCACTGTTCAAACAGACTAACAAGCCTTTTACATTCCTCTTTGATCTTTATGGACAGTCATGTAGCCTATATAGATGATTTAGATCAAAATTAAAAAGGCACATATAAATACTGACTTCATGTTAGATAATTAGATGCTTGTGCTCAATCCTTCATTCTTCAAACACCTAGAAGTATCTCATCTTTAATACTTTTATAAGTGCAAGAAATGCTGTCTGGATTTAAAAAAAAAAGTACTCTTGTTCCAATAATGTTTTAATAATATAATCCATTGTAACTGATTACAGACGAGTTCCTGGGCCAAAAGTCCCCAGCTCAATCCGCTCTACAAGGATGACGTTCAGCCATCCTCACTGTACTTTACAGAAGAGACCTGAAAGAGCCACACTTCTTCCATGTCTACAACACAGACAACTCCCAATCGCACAACGCGGCAAAACTGTCACCTCTGTTGCCTACACAACTCACAGACAGCACCTTCATATAAACAACCATTCTGTACAATAACTATGCTAGCCAAACACTTCAGTGAGACTGAGATCTAGTACTCTGGACAGAGCCACTTTGCTCACCTAGACATTTGCACTGTTTGTTATGGAACTAGATCCAGAGATTGCCTGGGAACAAAATCTCAGATTCAGAAAAGACTCCTCTCTGGGTAAGAGGGATTGTGGATGTAGTAAATGAACGAATGAGACTGATTCTCCCAGTTGGCAAGAGAGAGAACCAAAATTCACTACACAAGACAGAACTTTACTGTTCCCTTGTTATCTGTAATATCCATCAGCCATTTGATGATGATCAGGGAGGAACTTGTGGCTATTCCTTCCCATAACCCTTGGGCATGCTTGACCCCTTTCCATGTGACCCAGTAAAGGTCCTTTGCCTATAGATATATAACACAAGCTATGGGCACTTCAAATATGACACTCTCATTGTATTTATACCTAAGAGACATGGGTAAGGGGAAATTTATGCTACTCCCAGACAAATTTTTCTGTGCACTTTCAGATACAATAGAGATTCAAGTACAATAACAACTAAAATCATGATGTTGCCATGAGAAAATTGCCATAATTTCAAGAGAATACAAGACTATAAGAGCAGTATCATTTATAGAAAAATTATCTACAGACCATTAATTGTAGCCCAAATAGAACCCTATTATTTTCAATATCCAATTTTTGTTTTCATGTCTTCCCCATATAAACCTCAAGCCTCCAGGACTGAAAAGAAATGACAGTGACTGTCGAATGGGTAACTCACTTATCATTAGGGAAATCTGTTTAACTCTTACTACAGAACCAATTAAATTGAAATTCATCTCAGCACCAGACACAATGATAATTACCTAAGAAGTAGCTGGCAACTACAATAGTTTAGCCTTCCTTGGTGTATTTTCAAGATTTGTCTTTGATAAATATTAAAAAAAAAGAAGAAGCACATATAAGTTAAATGGATTTCCTGATCCTAGATTTCAAAATGAATCTGTACCAGAGAGTTAAATTCTCCTACAAGTTTGGCCAATGACTTAGCCTACGCTCATAAAGTGCTTATGGGTTAGATGTTAGAGGTAGTTTAAGAAACATAATTACTGACTAGGTTTGGTTGCATAAAAAGCTTCATAAAATGATGAAGGCAAAAAGAAAAGTGTTGAGCACAGCTAAATGTTAGGTGACCGCCTTCTGTACCTAGCACTACGAGGTAAGCACAGCACAGCACAGCACAGCACAGCACAGCACAGCACAGCACAGCACTACAGTCCTTGGTCTACCAGCCAAACATTGTCTATGACAACACACTGATGTTTCCACTCTGTGGCCATTTCACTCTGATGCCTCTGTCATTACATCTTCATGAGTCTAGATTATATCAACAGAAATGTCATCTAGACTATAGAGGAACTGAGCAGAGTTGCCACACTTCACAGTGAGGTCCCAAAGAGGCAGGAGGGCCTTCAGTCTACCCTTCCCCCCACCCGGGGACTTTTCAACAAGATCTCTCTGATAACTCAGGACAGGGTGCAGCATGGTGGAACAGATGTTGCGGTGCGGGCAGAAGAGCTTTGAGACACACTCAAAAAATCTACACTCCATATTTATGCAATGATCCTTGACACGACTTAATTCCTTTTGGGATATTTTATTCTCCTTTGCAGTGAAAGAGGCAGTAGCTGCTGTCTGGGACTTTGTGGACTCTCTGACATCATTTCTAGAACTTTGCCTATTTAGAGCTTGCACTATATATTTATAAGCAGCAGGAGAAAGAGAAGAATGCTAAGCTTTCTCACTTGCCTAGGTCGTAAATGACATGTCACAAATGACATAAATGACATGGAAGAAGAAGATGGAGGAGGCAATTGTCATGTGAAAGTATCATGCCAGATGCTGTGTGTGCTAGAATGTAGGACCACACAAGAGAACATTCACTGCCAGTGGTCCAGCAATGGATGGTTACTAAAGGCTAATGCAGACAGTGTACGGCATCTGGCTCCTTCCTCTGTCATCTTTTCAGTCATGCAGAGTAACACAATCTGGTTCTCTCTCCATTCCCACCCATTTTTTTTCTTTAGCTGACTACATTTGATTAACCATTTATCCTCCATCTTATGCTTTAATATATTATTAAGCAGAAAGATCATTTGATGAGGAAATGATGCGATCTCTTTGGCAGAGTCAACCCCTCTCCTCCAAAAGAAAAGAGCCAAGCAAAGTTGCTGTCTAATAAAATAGTTATTTCCTCTTTCATGGAACACATACTCCAATCAGGTTCAAGTCAGTGGGTTAAACCTGGAGTTGGAGGCTTGGTGAGATGTATTGCATGTTAGTTGGTTAGTAAAGCACGAATTGATCCAAGTATACAGAGGAGCAAGCAGCAGGGGCTCTTGTTAGTAGCAGTGGGGTAGTAGACAGCAAATCAAAGTTCTTGGAGCAAGAGGGGCTTTACCTTTTGCAGTCACTGTGAGAGTAGCTGCACAAGTGGCTTCCCCAGCACTATTGGCTGCTCTGCAAGAGTATTTCCCAGCATGCTCTGGGTAAGCATCAACTATAAGCATTAAAGCCATGCCTGTGGACTCCTCAAAATGGAAAACTACATCTTTTGATGGTAGAATTGGCTGGTGGTCATGAAACCACTGGATTGCTGGTTTGGGAACACCAGAAACCCTCGCGTGAAATCTGACTGTCTCCCCGCTGTGCACCCTGAGGCTTGACAGAGGCTGGATGAAGATGGGCTTTTGGCCAAGGGCCTCCTTCTTAAGTGAGACTGATGGTGAGGCATGCCATTGGGACTTTGATGTAACTTCTTCAGATTTGCTAAATCCTGAAAAGAAGCATGCAGTTTTTAATGCCTTTCTCTATTTAAATCCAAACTCACTTGGAATTGTCTACTTTAAGTTTACCACAGATTTCAGTGATGGGCTAGAAGTCAATCCAATCCTAATGCTTTGTCACTATCGAATCTAAGTCACACAAATTCTTGACCACTTTCCAGACAGACAAGGTGAGACAACATCAGATTAAAGAATAAAGTAAACGCCACAACCCAGGGATATAATAGTGGAGAATGCAACTAGATTTGAGAATTATTTTTCCTACTTTTTTTTAATAAATCAAGCTTTTCTATTGTGTAAACCACTTTAAATTTGTTATTAAGAAAATGTATAACTGTAGTCCTTAAAATTAAAGAAGAAACTGGAACTTCCCCTAAATTCTTATGATTTCCATGTATTTCATTTAGATTACATTTGTTGAGAAAAAAAATAACATGATTCTGTGTGAAATTCTTTTATAATTTTTAAATTTTATTTTAATGTGTATGTACGTGGTATGTAGGTGTGTGTGTAGCTGAGGAACTAACTCAAGACTTGGAGCATACTAGGCAAATGTCATAACCACTGAGCCACACTCCCAGCTCACTGTTACTCTTGTTTTGAATTAAAGTTCTCAGTTATTGAGAAAGTGTTTCTGATTATAACTAATGAACAGGAACATTAAGACACCTTAACAGTGGGGCTCTCAAAACTTAGGGGTCCCTTCAGTCTTGGTGAGTAAATTTACCTTGTGACCAGATCTGAAACTGTCTACTGCGATGCCCGTGAAATCAGAGTTCTGTCAGCAGCACGTGAAGATGGTCTGATCTCTATCCTAGTTCAGTAAGAAAGCAAATATACCCCACTGCGCCCAGCACTGTTCACTTCAGTCTGATACATGCTGATCAGGAAGCAGAAAAGCCAGTGGGGATGGTGATACATCACAAATCTTTCCAGAGAGAAAGCAAGGGCCCACAGAGAGCGAGGGGGCAGAAAGTGTGCAACATGGAAATGGTGAATTAAATGAAAAGAATGAAGGACCAACGGTTTATGTGAAGTCCTTAGAGACTGTTACTGGTATTGTGAAAATTCTGAAAAGTCTCACTGTACCTTCCAGCCTTAGGGTGGCGGTGCTGGACACTTGGCCCACAGCATTATTAGCAACAAAAGCATATGTCCCTTCGTCCTCAGGGTAGGCTTCAGCAATCTCCAGTTGGTAGGTGTCTTCAAACTGTGTCATCCTGAAGAACCGAGATGGTTTGATTTTCTTGTCTTTGCAGTACCAAGACACCTTCAAATCTGCAAAATAAAACACATTTCAATCTTCTCAGTGGGTGTAATCCCTTTACTTATCTTACACACAGTCTGGATGTGACCACAGACCACATTTCACTTTTTAGCTTAAGGATCTTTTATTTTTCTTCTGCACACACCATGCCTGTTGCTATCTGTCTCTCATCTTCAAAAATGGAATATGAATCTAGAAAGATCCAGCTTGTTCAATTGTTGAGCTAGTTGCAATGTTTTAAACTCTGAAGTCTTAGTTTTATTCTTTAAAAAAACATTTTTTTTTTATTTTTTTGAGACAGAGTCCCAGGTCTCCCACACTGGCCTTGACCTTGCTATGTAGGTGAACATTTACATTTGGCTTCTCCTGCTCCTGCCTTTAAAGTCCTGATGTTGGAAACTTCAGGCATGTGATGTTGGTTATATTATTTTGAGGCATTCACATGGCACGTTCAGTGGCTTGAGAAAGAGTTTCATTGTGAAGCGCTATGAAGGATCTGGAAATTTTGGCCAAGGTATGGGATGGAACGTGAGGAAAACATCTACACCAGCCAGCTTGCAGAAGGTAAATAAATCAAGAAACAGATCAACATCCCATCAAGCCTAAAGTGGACATCCTTACATCTCTCCATCTTATTACCAATGAGCTGATGTCAAAAGGCTTTAGCAAAATAGTTGTGTAGTAAATAACTGTTTTCAAATGAAGGGAGAAGAGGCATCTTAGACTCATTTAACTATTTCCTATACAATAATTTGGGCTATCTTCATAAAAAAAATACAAACCAAGGATGAAATGAAATGTCGCTGCACGGTTGTACATTAAGAGAATGCACACCTTTAGTTGATCGTGCTTAGTGTCAGAACTGAGCCATCGCAGTTTGGAGCACAGTCGGGACACCGTTTCCTTATCTAGCTAGTGATATGCTAGTCAGTAGCCCATCCATTCAGAATTTTGGTGCCACTGCTGATCTCCCAGTGATAGCAACTATTTGTGAACTACAAGATCTTCTTTCTAAGGAAGCAATCCTTGACGTTCCCTGGGTTAGAAGGTAATTAGAAAATGGTTTGTGATAATATCGTTTGCTAGCTCATGACCCAGGTCATGTCACCTAATCTCTCTGAATCCTGTTCCTCATCTACCAGATAGGATGAATAAGAATCCAATGACGAAATACTGCGTACAACAGCTTCGAGAGCTCAGTGACATATCACATGGGGAAGGACTCACAAGCCACTGAGATAAGAGTTGTTAGAGCAAGCCAATGTCAAAGGAGATCAGTGGTGTCTTCAGCAAAAGGCTAAGGGCCTGTGATAGGCAAATGGCATGAGGAATTACATAGCTATTCCACGAGCTAAACTCCTCAAGTGTGTGTGTGTGTGTATGTGTGTATGAGTGAGTGTTTGAGTGTGTATGAGTGTGTGTGAATGTGTGTATGTGTGAGTGATTTTGTGTGTGCGTGCATGAGTATATGTATGTGTGAGTGTGTGTATGTGTGTGTACATGTGTATATGTGAGTGTGTGTATGAGTGTGTGTGAGTGTGTGTGCAAATGTGTGTGTATATATGTGAGTGTGTGTGTATGTATGAGTATGTGTGAGTGTGTGTATGTGTGTGTGCACGCAAATGTGTGTGTACGTGTGTGACAGAAACTGCTAACAATCAATGCAGTAAATGGAGGAAAAAAAACAAAATGAAACCTTTCCTGGCAGAGCACTCGGCCCATCTGGCTGGCCGGCCACAGTCTGTGCTGCTCATTGGCAGCCTGTGGCTTCTGTGAGGCTCCTTCCCTCACACCCTTGTATTTGGCTCCTTAATAGTACCTTCCTACTTCCTGAATATTTTCTTTCTTAGCTACTCTTTTCCCTCTGCCCTGGGTCTCCTTGACAAAGGTCTCACCAACACCATGCAAGCTTCTCTCCTGGCCAACAATAGCCCTCTATTCCTCTCTGCCCAGCCCAGGATTATGTCTAAGGACAGGCTGCACTGTGCTGCTTAGAACCTATCACTCCTTGAGTTGCTCCTTGGTTGCAAAGATCAACTCAAAATAATGTCCAGGCACAGGATGGGGAGCACTCTGGTGTCTGGCCTTTGGCATCTTGCCTATTCCTGTCATTACGTTCCAACTAAATGTCAACGACCCACAGATTCGGGGTCATCATATTCAAAGTTTTCTGTGACTTGTAAAAGCTTCCTTCTCTGCATGTGTTGTTGTGTGTACTCTGATCCTACTATGTCTTGTTCAGTGAGCACACCTTCTCCAGTTGTCTCTCTGACAGAGAATATTTAGTTTATATGATAGCATCTGTGACTGTGTGATGTAGTTAGTCATCCACGTGTCCCTTCACCTCTTGGAAGGCAAAAGCTTCGTCTGGCCACTCCCAGCACTTAGAAACTCAGCAGTGGCAGGGTCATTGTGTATTGATAGAATAAACTTGCAGTGGCTGTTTCAGAAACTAGTGGGCACCTTTCGTTTTTAGATGGATAATTATTTATTATTTTATTTATCTATCACTCTCTAAGTCTCTAAATGGTACAGGCTTAATTCTTTTATTTTTTTAAATTTCAGAATGTTTCTTTTACTTCTTTGGATGTTAACTTTAATAGAATCAACAATCTTTCAGTAAAATATAAAGCAAATATTAAGCAAATCTGCAACAATATTAACCTATATAAGTAACCTTTTTTCTTTATTAGATATTGTCTTCATTTACATTTCAAATGCTATCCCTTTTCCTAGTTTCCTCTCCGAAAGTCCCCTATACCCTATACCCCCACCCCTGTTCCCCAACCCACCCACTCCCACTTCCTGGCCCTGGCATTCCCCTACACTAGGGCATATAATCTTTGCAAGACCAAGGGCCTCTCCTCCCATTGATGGCTGACTAGGCCATCCTCTGCTACATATGCAACTAGAGACACAGCTCTGGGGGTACTGGTTAGTTCATGTTGTTGTTTCTCCTATGGGGTTGCAGACCCCTTCAGCTCCTTGGGTACTTTCTCTAGCTCCTCCATTGGGGGCCCTGTGTTCCATCCAATAGCTGACTGTGAGCATCCACTGCTGTATTTGTCAGGCACTGGCATAGCCTCAAAAGAGACAGCTGTATCAGGGTCCATTCAGCAAAATCTTTTTGGCATATGCAATAGTGTCTGGGTTCAGATATCTACAGAACATTTCATCCT
Source organism: Mus pahari (assembly GCF_900095145.1). Taxonomy (NCBI): domain Eukaryota; kingdom Metazoa; phylum Chordata; class Mammalia; order Rodentia; family Muridae; genus Mus; species Mus pahari. The sequence continues at coordinate 62,955,295 of NC_034592.1, forward strand.
AAAACAAAAGGATATACCTTCTTCTCAGCACCTCATGGTACCTTTTACAAAATTGACCATATAATTGATCACAGATCCAAAAATACTAAAACAACCCCATGCATCCTATCAGATCACCATGGATTAAGGCTGATCTTCAATAGCAGCATAAACAATAGAAAGCCAGCATTCATGTAGAAGCTGAACAACACTCTACTCAATGATACCTTGGACAAGGAAGAAATAAAGAAAGAAATTAAAGACATTTTTAGAGTTTAATGAAAATGAAGCACAACATAACAAAACTTATGGGACACAATGAAAGCAGTGCTAAGAGGAAAACTCATAGCTCTGAGTGCCTCCAAAAAGAAACTAGAGAGAGCATACACTGGCAGCCTGACAGCACACCTAAAAGCTCTAGAACAAAAGGAAGCAAATTCACCCAAGAGGAGTAGACAGCAGGAAATGTTCAAACTCAGGGCTGAATCAACCAAGAACAACAAAAAGAACTATACAAAGAATCAACCAAACCAGGAGCTTTTTTTTTTTTTTTTTTTTTTTTTTTTTGAGAAAAATCAACAAGATAGATAAACCCGCAGCCAGACTCACTAGAGGGCACAGGGACAGTATCCTAATTAACAACATCAGAAATGAAAAGGGAGACATAACAACAGAACCCGCGGAAATCCAAAGCATCATCAGATCCTACTACAAAAGGCCATACTCAACAAAACTGGAAAAGCTGGATGAAAGGGACAATTTCCTAGACAGATACCAGGTACCAAAGTTAAATCAGGATCAAATTGACAATCAAAACAGTCCAATATCCCCTAAAGAAATGGAAGTAGTCATTAATAGTCTCCCAACCAAAAAAAGCCCATGACCAGATGGGTTTAGTGCAGAGTTCTATCAGACCTTCAAAGAAGACCTAATTATAATTCTCCTCAAACTATTCCACAAAATAGAAACAGAAGGTACTCTACCCAATTCATTCTATGAAGACACAATTACTCTGATACCTAAACCACACAAAGACCCAACAAAGAAAGAGAACTTCAGACCAATTCCCTTTACGAATATCGATGCAAAAACACTACATAAAATTCAGGCTTATTTCTTGTAGAAGAAACTCTAGAAAGGGACTAGCAAACGTTGCATTTACACTTTTCCACCCGCAGAGGGCACCAGAGACCTTCAGCAGATAGCATTTTCCTGGGAGAGAGCAGCCTCAGATAGTTTACTCAAGCTTCAGGAAGTACTAAGGCTTCCTTCCTTCATATTCGGAAAGTTTGGAACAAAGGAACTTCAAAACTCAGAATCCTCTCCAATTTGTGGAAGGCAAGATCTACTTCCTTAGGAAATACATGGTCAGGGTATGTTGGGTAAATATTTTTAGTCTCAAGAGTAAAACTCCATTAATTTGAATGTTTCTGGAAGGTAGTTCCATTTCATGAATGTAGTTTATATCATATCAAGAAACAGGTCTGTATGAGAGTACAAAAATGTTCACCTATGTATAATAAAGACTACCACTCATAAGGAGTTAATGAGTGATAAAGTTACAAGGTCTACTCTAATCAGGTATCAGTCAGGCAGAAGCAATTCTTTATTGATTTTAGAATTTTATAGAAGACTCAGAATGCATTTTTGTAACATTTAAGATAAAGCTATAACATGATTTGTAGACTAAAAGCCACTATACACATATTGCTATAATTATTGCTATCAGGTGACATGTGTCTCTGTGTATAAATTTTCCCCTGAAATTCAATTCATAAATGTATTTGCTGTAGATATCATATATTTCATTTTTAAATGATATGACTGCACTAGAAGAACATCACCAAGCTGCTGGTACCCACTTGTATTCAGCATATCACAAGAACTAGGCTTGGGAGGCACAAAGACTGTAGAATCTGCCCACATTTTCTATCTAGTGCCAGTCTCTAAGGCTCTAACAGATGAATGCATTAGCACCGGTCACTAGGGAGCCATGCCTACAGGTGCTTTACATACATCATACTTTAATTATACTCATATACTGAAACAGGTCTATTAGGTTCTTGAATTAGCATCTCCTTCCCAGAGGAGACGCCATTAGGTCAGAAGATCTATGGAAATATTAACTTCTTTAGGAAAATAGCTGTTGGCAAGGCAGAAATTGGGTTTATCAACTAACGGAAGCAACATAATAAACAAAAGAGTAACTACCAAGCTTTGAGAATTCCCCTGTAGTGTTGCTACACACACACACACACACACACACACACACACACACACACACACACACACAAAACAAACAAACAAACAAAAAAACAAGAAAATGAGGAAGTATTTTTTTTCCATCTGGGAGTAAATCAAACTTTTATTCCTTTGATTTGTCATGTGAGCACCTGAGGTCAGGCCATAATCATACTTACATTGTGTTTCGTTTTGTTTTGTTTTTAATTATTTTTTTCAAAGTCAAGTGAGGGGAATGGCTAATGGTATTTGAGAAGCATGCCCACGATCGAAACTGAAAACAGGTAGGTACGACTGAATGGTGGTTATTTGCCAAGCATTGTGTTAGCTGCAGCCTTGAGTTTTTCTTTACATAGCCTTGTTGATAATCTGAAGTGGCTGATCTCATTCATTTAACAGCCACATATTTCGTCTATCACCAATTTTTTAATTGAGTATCTGCTATGGACAAGGTGCTCTTCTCAGGCAAGGATTCTCTCGCTTTCTAGACCCTCTTCCCTATTAGCAGGCATTGCTTTTATTTTTAAACACCAGGTTCTAGACACTAGAGCCCAATCCCTGCCCTTGTGAGACAGACATTCTAAGATTTAATGTAGTAGCATTCTCATTAGGTTCATAAGAGACACAGAACCAAAGAAATCATATGGAGTCACATTCCAATCTCGCCTTTGAGTTTAAAGCTTAAGCCTTTGTCCAAACGGGGAAAAATACCTTCCGCATACACTGTCCATAGACACAATACCTCACATGTAAGCAAATTTCTCCTGAAATCTATGAAACTGTTACTGTAGTTAAAATTCAATTGAAGTTTTGTTATAATTTCCCAATTAAGAGATTAAAAAATGTAGCCACATCCATAGGGAAGGTAGATATTTTTAAAGATATTTGTGGGAAAAAAATCTTCAAAGGTTTTCAGAAGGAAACTACCTTAAACATTTTTCAAAGGTAAAAAACCAGTAATATATATAGTACAAAACAAAATGTATATATATATATATATATATATATATATATATATATATATATATATA
>NC_034592.1:62958725-63038738 GCF_900095145.1 Mus pahari
ATATATATATATATATATATATAATGATGATATAATTCTTAAATAATTTCAATATATCTGCTGTTAGTTTTCCATTTAGGTTCAAAGACATCATTTGTGAAAGATGTTTATGAGGTAGGAAAGGCTAAGAACAGTATGCTTTACACATCCTCTGTAAACTCCAGAAAGGGTACATTTTTAACAAGTGCCTACCTGTCCCTGAAACTTGGCACTGGAAACGTGCTGGGCGCCCCTCAGAAGTAACTGTGTCTTGAAGTGGAGTGACTATGGCAGGTGGGTAAACTGGCATTTCCTGATCCGGAGATACAACTTCTGGAACTAAAGAAAGAGAGAGACGTTAGAACTTGTTGAGGTTAAGTCCCCACATATCCCCCCCGCCCTCACCGGCTGTGCCCTCACTGTAAGAGAGTGATTTTAGAGTTGGATACAATCTGTGGCTACTACCCTGCAAAAGCTTCTGGCTGGCTTCTAAGGGCCTCTTTGTAAGCTGGGGAATCCCAGGGCCTTCCTACCTTCCACGGAGAGAGAAGCCGATGTGGTGGCTACTCCGTAGTCATTCTTGGCTTCACAGGTATAGACTGCCGCATCCTCTGGAAAAGCCTCAATGAGCAAAAGCGTGTACTCCTGCCCGTCATGGAGAAATTTGCACTTGAAGCCAGTGGAAAGCAGCTGCTCCTCCTTGTACCAGGAAATTTTGGGCTGTGGTCTGCCTGATATCACGGCACAGAAGCGAGCGGGCTTGCCAGACTGTACGGTGACAGGCTGGAGTTCCTGCAGGACTTGGGGTGGTTCTGGAGCTAGAAGACGATGGCAGAAAACAACCCGTGAAGGGGGAAGAGGACAGCGTATATCTCCACACTCATTTGTTTCAAGATGGTTATGTGTCTAGAAACAAAATCTCAGTGTTGGGACATCTTTACGTGACTCAGAAAATCGTAATATTCTGTGTGCTAAGAGGGATATTTTTTTCTTTCAAGGAAAGGAAATAACTTCGTTTCTGAGTTCGAGGCCAGCCTGATCTACAGAGTGAGTTCCAGGACAGCCAGGGCTACACAGAGAAACCCTGTCTCAGAAAACCAAAAAAAAAAAAAAAAACTTTGGAAAGAATTTTTTTAAAAAATTGTTTCATGGGAGGTGCCGGAAATACCTCGGTATAACATCATCATTCTGGTTTGTTGTTGAGACACACTAATAGACGACTAAAAACTTGAATAATTCTCATATCCTACTTATTTTTAAAAGTCATTTGAGCAAATTCCATGATGAAGGGCTTATCACATCCAGATCTGTTTGCTCTACAAGTGTTTACGTAGCATGTATCACGTCACAGTTGCTCTGTTACATACAGAGGCCAATGGGATGGAGTTTGTAAGCACTACTGGTTGAATATTATTCTGTATCAGTGGAGTGTGATTCAATAAATTTAACAAAATTCAGCTTTATGATTATGCTAATCAGTGTACAGTCTCAGTGCTGGATGAGGAGACCACAGGCAGATAATAAAGGCTGGCACCTGGCACTTCTTCACTTCTCTGTGCTTTCGTGTCTCTACCACTACTACAGAGGAAACAAAACCGGACGTCATGACAACTGAATCTCCCAGGGACCATCTTTATGAGTGTTGAGACAACTCCCAGCTCCCCTCCATCTGACTCAAGGGAGTTTTGCTTTAAGGCAGCCAGGGGTGTGGCCGGGAGACTGGCTCTGCTCTTTTCCCTGTGTCTCCATTAGGTTCGGGTCCTGACAAGCTTTAAATTCAGAGCTAGGGTTTCTAACGGGGAAAGCAGAGGCTCATTGAGAACCACCTGAGGACTGTTAGGGAGCTCCCGGTAGCACAGGCAATTCCACCTCCAAAGACAAAGCATTGATCTTAGAGCCTGGGGCAGAGAGAGCCTCATGCCACTGTGCCTGTGGCTCTCTAAGTACTCCGTGGTCCCAAAGGTGATCTTTGGGTTTTCCCAAGCTTTGCACTGAAGGCTGAAAATGTCCTCGTTGCTTGTATAGTAGTGTTATTTACACTTCAACCATTAGGACAGAGACCTAGCACAACTTTATGCCGTATATGAAAAGCCATCTGGAGTATATTATAATTGATACACAGTGGATGTTCAGTAGTGTCAATCAAACAGAGTTCTGGCCAGCAGGGGCTTCCTGGAAATGACATCTCAATAACCCTTTCAGCAGCTGCTCTCTTTACCACAGGGCTGATGTGAACACAATACAGTTATACTCAGATGAATGCCATGGGTTTGTTAGAAAACTCTCAGGCACCACTACTGTATTAATGGCTTTTGTTAAAGTCTAACTGCATACCATTGACATAGAGAGTCACAGAACTCCTGTTTCTGCCTGCCACAAAGGTGTATTCGCCTGCGTCACTGTGTCTTGTTTCAGATATAAACATCCGGTGAATTCTTCTCTCCACCACATATTGGTGTCGCTCTTGAACTTGGAAATTGATTTCAATGCCGTCTTTATACCAGTGGGCATCAACGTCATCTTCATTGACTTCAAACTCCACAACAGCACGCTGCTTCTCAATGACCTGATGATGACATAACAACAAAGAAAACAGAGTGAATCTGATTTTAGTTCTGTTAATCCATTTCTAAAGCTTATCACTTACAGAGCATGAAAAAACAAAAACAAAACAAACAAACAAACAAACAAAAGAAACAGTACATCATGGCGCAACAAGTTGGCTGACTATAGCACATCTTAATTTTTTCCTTCATATTTTAGATCAATAGCACTCCAATCTCTTATGTAGGGAATTAAGCTTATACCTGTGCTAATAAAGAGGGCTGCCCAAGGGGCAATTGTTTAATCTTTAATTGTTTGTGGTTTAATAAATAATAACTGAAGAGATGGCATTTTGCATCTGGGAACTTTTAACTATTATAGAGGTCTTTGAAGCTACTCTTCAGTCTGATCCCACATCATATGAACTATAACTTTATGAACTAGACAGCAAATATCATCCTCACTTTAAAAGTGAGAAAATAAATAAAATAAAATAAAATAAAATAAAATAAAATAAAAGTGAGGAAACCAAGATTCACAACTAGAATATAAGGGGAAAGAGACTCAGTTGTGTTATATGAGTTTTTTGCCAAAAGTATTTTTTAATACAACACAGGCTCTCTAAAGCATGGTTTATTTTTCTGGAAGAGAAAAAATGATGGAGCTGAACTCAAAATTAATTTCTTGGAACATATTCCTTCCTCCATTATGTCATTTGGAAAGATCAGCACCCACAAGGATAAACATTGTAAGTACACTGGATGGGGGGTGGGGTCTTTTGCATGAGAATGGCCTCTATGGGCCAATGGGCTCTTATACTCAAATGTGTGGTCACCAGGTAGTGGAACTGTTTGGGAAGGATTAGAAGGTGTGGCCTTGCTGGAGTAGGTGTATAACTGGGGATGGACTTTGAGGTTTCAAACACCAATGCCAGGCTGTGTCTTTTCCCCCTGTCTGCTGCCTATAGACCAGGCTGGAGCACTCTCAGGTACTTCTTCAGCAGTACCTGGTGGCTCATGTCTGCTTCCCACCATGATGATCATAATTAGTTCTCTGAAATTGTAAGCAACCCACCAATTAAATGCTTTCTTTATAAGAGTTGCCTTGGTCTAGGTCTCTCTTCACAGTAATAGAACATTGCCTAAGACAGATGGCAAAGGTGTGTGGTCAGCATCCTTGCTAGGAATCATTGTTCACACTGGGACTACTCTTAGGCCCACAGCAAGCAAGCATGCACAGACACTCAAACCCTACATACCTTTTCATAGGAAAAATAACCTGGGAATATGCTATCTCCTAGATTTTCTTATTGATAGCTAATATGTGAGTGTTACAATTTTAGTTTGTGTCTGATTGGAGCTTCATGGTAAGTCGTCATTTCTTCAATGGCAAAGTTTCTACAGCTGTTTTAAAAGTTTATATTTTATTATTTTATTTTATGTGTTTGGGTGTTTTGCCTGAATGTATGCCTATGTACCATTTGCATGCCTAGTACCAGATGATGCCAGAAGTGGACATCAGTTTCCCCAGAACTGGAGTGAGAGTTGGTTATATATTGCCATGTGTGTGCTTGGAATCAAATCCAGGTCCTCTGGGGAGGCATCCAGGGCTCTTAATGACTCAGCCATCTCTGCAACCCATCCACAGCTGTTTCCCCTGCATCTTTCTTAATGACAGAAATTAGCTGTATAACGAAAGGACATGCTTGTTGACTGACAAGAGGCTGAGTTAACAGACATCAGCATAAGAATCTAAGCCAACAGGGACCAGCTGACTTCAGTCTTTAAAATACTGTGATTAGAAAACTTAAAAGTAAAAACAGAAAGCATAAAAGTGAAGTAATAATGATTAATGATTTGTCAGGAAAGCCAGTGTGTAGGCAATACCTGGACCTCCTTCTTAATGCTCCGGATGCGGACATCTCTGCCTTCTACAAAGAGGTTAGCAGTTGACATGTTGCCTCCTGCCACTACTGTATATTTCCCAGCATCAGACATGCGTGTGGATGGGATCAGAAGGCGGTGGACGTATTTCTCCTTCTGGATCTTTATCCTGTGGAGGGAAGGAAATGGAAGCTTAGTGCATGGGATTCAAAAGGAAGTTGGAATAGTTGGGACATAGTGAAGAAAAGTGACCAACCTGTCTGCTATCTGAAGCTCTTGTCCATCTTTCATCCACTGGACAGTGATGTCAGGCTCAGAAACTTCACATTCAAACATGGCTCGTTTCTTCTCCAGAACCTTAATGTCCTTAATGTGTTTCCTAAATTCTATATGACGAGCTGGAAAACAGAACATAAAAAATTAGCATTTGACATCGTTACTGATATATAAGTCACATTCTATTTGATTTATTGTTTAGCAGAGGTATATGGTCCATAGACATGGGGCTGGATCCACCCCAGGATAGCTCTGAACATAGCCCAACTCAAAATCTATGAACTTATTTAAAACATTTTGAGAATGGTTTAGAACTTATTTTGTAAATTTTTTGCATTGTTCTTAAACATGAACAAGACTCCATCTTATTACAATGCCACACAAAATGAGCATGTGCGTGTTTTCACTTAGTTAATGCAGGTGATATATCATGGACATCTTGACCAAGCCAATGTAGCCCAGAGAAACCAAAAGGTTAGACATCCTGATTTGGTGTTTAACTTAATGGCTTCCATGGTATATATCATATAAGCATCACCATAATTTTAAAACCATTTAATTTTTCTCAGAAAAACTCAGAGAGCTCTTAGCCATCATATGCAAGAACATTGCCCATTGCCTCTGAAGCTAATGCTCTACGTCTCAATAGACTTGTGTATCAGGGCCATTTCATACAAATGGACTCATACAGTGTGTGTTGCTCTGTGACTGGTTTCTTTCATTTCTCATAACGTTTTCAGCAGCTACCCATATTATATCATGTGCTCGTAGTTCCTTTTTATTTCCAGTTACCACCCAAATTGGATGGACATACAACACTTTATTCATCCATTCATTAATTAGAAGATTAATACTTCACATGGTATATTTGACTTTCTTTCCCCTGCGGATACATCCAGGGAATCATACCTTCCACATAAAGGGTGGCCGTCGATGTGGCTTTTCCAGCCACAAAAGTGTAATCAGCAGCATCTCCGAAGTGAACATTCCTGATGTTCAGCGAGTGTGTGAGCTTCTTGGTTCTCATCTGGCACCTGTCAGTCGACTTAATCTCCACACCGTTCTTTAACCATTTGTAAGAGATGCCTTCATAGTTTACTGTCACCTCAAAAGTTATGGTGTCTTTTTCTTCAGCATTTATGTCTTTCAGCATGGATGTAATCATGATTGCTGCAGAGGAGAATGAAAATGAGACACCTGAGTGTGCAGTATAATGACATCTGGGTTGTAACATGTGCAGAATGGGAGTTTCCAATGCTTTTTGTCTATGTGCCGATATGATTATAATTTCGAGATGGGAGCTTTGACACTGTCCATGTATGAGAAAAGACCAGCTGGGAAAGTGACAGGGACATAAAGTGATAGGCCCAGATCATTTTCTAGGTAGACTTCTGAGGATATTGGAATTAGAAACTTTTATGCAGATAAAGAGGCTAACAGAGATTCATTGTGAGCACATAGTAGATGTTTTATCAAGAATGGTTTTAATAGATTCAGTGATTGTGGGAAACGTGTAAGAGTAAGTCTGCTAAATATTTAGATGCGTGTATGTGCACATATATACATCTCTCTCTCTCTCTCTCTCTCTCTCTCTCTCTCTCTCNCACACACACACACACACACACACACACACACACACACACTCACCCATACACACATCTATATATTTACTTACGGGTCACTGTCAGGGTAGCACTGACTTGGTCATTGCCACAAACAAAGGTGTATTCCGCTGAGTCCTCCGTGCTTGTGTTCATGATGATCAGCTGGTGCAGTTTCCCCTGCACGACTATCTTGAACTTTTCACTCATCTCGATTTCCACTCCATTCTTTAGCCACATGGAGGGAACATTGAAGTGGGACACCTCACACTCGAAAGAGGCAGCTTTGGTTTCAGGAACCTCGATACTTTTCATAGTCTTTGTGATATGGAGTGCTTGGGGGAGGGGAAAGAGAAAGTGGCCAAGTTAATTCATTTTTAAACATGGATGAAGGAAAACAGAGCAGTAAATCCCTAAGACTCCCCGGGGAGATGCTGCCTCCAGGGCTGCCAGACACTTACTCTCCACAAACAGCTTGGCTTTGCACTCCAGCTGGCCCACCATGGCTGTGTACTCTCCTGCGTCTGAGGGGGAGATGTTCTGAAGCATCAGTTTATGGACTTTTCTCTCAGAGACCAGTCTGTGCTTGTCACTTGGCTTAATCTCCACGTTCTTATGGAACCATTTTACTGGCACCGTGTCATGGGAAACACTGACTTCGAAGGTAACAGTGGCGTTTTCCAAGGCGGTCACATCCTTCGGTTTCTTAATAATCTTGACAGCTAATGAAGAAAGATGGAGAAATTCAGTGGTGCAGCGAACTCCATGATAACCACAGGTTGTCTACCTATACAGGTTTGCATCAACTTACTCTCAACGTGCAGCCGGGCGCTGGCTCCTAGCCTTCCCAGTTTGAAGCCGTAGACAGATTCATCTGCCATGGCACAGTTTTTAATCTTCAGCGAATAAAGTGTCCCTTTGACTGAGATCTCATACTTGTCGTTGGAATCTAAGACAACTCCGTTTTTGATCCACTGGACCCCTTTGACATCTGGGTGTGTGAGTTCAACAGAGAAGACGGCGTCCTGTGTCTCTGTCACAGTGAGGTTCCTCAGGGTCTTCTTAATTTTGACAGCTGCAGAAGAATTAAGAGTTGGTTTACAGCAATGATGACCAGGAAGTCAAAGGAGTTCTGAACCTGGTCACCTCCAAGCCGATCAGCTTGGAAAAGAGCAGCTAGCCTGCATTTTATAATTCTGCAATCCCTCATTTTGTAAGACACTTGGCAATCACTTAAGAAAATCTGAGCCCCGGCTGGAAGTGGACATTATGCAATGATTTGTCTATACTTCACTGATATGAAGTTTGCATATAATACACTAACAGCTTGCTAGACTGACTGGAGATGGGTAAAAATGGAACGTGGTATCAAGAGCGTCTGAGGCAGCTGTTTCACATACTTCAAGCAATGATTTTTATCACAAACAAGAGCATATCTGATGAAAACTTTGAACATTCTCATACAGGATTTATAAGGAAAAAGTTGACAAAGTAATGATGCCTTAAACTGAAGATGTGTGTGACCCTAAATGTTCACCCACTTGACTTTCACAACGGTAGCGGCTGGGCAGTAGCAGGATGTGGTGAAAGTAAGGCTGTCCTTATATCACTGACCTTCAACTTTCAGCTTGGCAGACGTTTTGGAGGTAGCCACCTTGTAGGTATATTCTCCAGCGTCATCTAACTTGGCGGCAGCGATGACAAGCCTCCTTTTGTGGCCATCGGATTCGCTTCTGAAGATGTTACTCAGAGCCAAGTGTTTTCCATCCTTCAGCCATTCTCCCTCAGACTCAGGGTTGGCAACTTCACATTCAAACACAGCTTCCTGGGACTCAGCCACAGTCTGGTCTGTGAGTGGCGTGGAGATGGCTCCCCCTGCAGAAGAAGCAGAGGACACGGGTGAGTCCTTTCAAATAGTCACAGAACTAAAGAAATCGTTGCAGAATCTCGCATCAACTGTCAAATTATAAAACATGATTTTAAACATAAATTTTTACCTATATTTAGAAAGTACCAAGAAATTCCTTATTTTAGGTACATATGACTAGAAAACAGAAAATATATTGTGCAAAGGGGAAAAAAATGCTTTAATACAGAATTCTGAAATTCCTAACACAGAAGCATGTCACACAACTTTCAACTAAATTTTTTGCTTTTGAAAACATGCTCTTTGGTCCTTTAAGAATTACATCCTTAGCATGTGTTTGGTATTTGAGAAAATTTTGCCGAACAAAATGTCAAAGTCAATAATGTGTTTACTGTTTGCTTATTTGAGGCACTGCTTTGTTCTGTAACACAGTGCGACCCTAAACTCATGGGAATCCTGTCTCAGCATTTCGAGTCCCCGGAATTATAAGCATAAACCTATAATCATTTCCAGGATCCATGTGTTCTTAAAAGAAACATTAAGTATGTTTCTTATATGTCCCAGATCATTGGCTTGAAAGTGGCATTTCTTCTCTAGTGTTTTCTACTGTGCTTTCTCCCCATCAGCCCGGGGTGGGAGTCATTGCTTTAGCTACTTAGTTGCTTGGGCATCTATTTTCCTCTAAATTCTGAATTCTTTGAGAAAAGACACACACCCACTTCACTCCTGTGTTTTGAGTTTCTAGTAATATCTTGTCTATAGTATGTAATTTAAAAGGCCAAGCAAAATCACATAGGGTTTTAAAGCCTGTATATTTACACACTTAAGATGGTATTTAAAATATCTTATAAAAGTAAAGGACCTGAGAGTTTATTTGATAGGTCTTTTACGGACAACTCTCTAAGGAAATATTTTGTCATAAAGTATAAACCATGAGACTTTCACTCCAACTAAAACACACCTTTACCATATGAATTGCTTATATATAAGATTAGTTGAATCTGTGAATAACATCCCGATTCCTCAATACTCAAATGTAATGAACCAAAAATGTCAGTGATGATTTCTGCTTCTATGTCGACAAGTGCACTATAATTATGAATCCTCATTCTAAAGCTAATAATTTCTGACAAATAGGAAAGGCTGAGTATCCCCTTCATGTCATAAGAGATGCACAGATTAGGCTGTTTGGTAATAGAAAATATTCATTGGGTTCACAAAAAAAAAAAAAAAAACGAAATAAGAGAAAAACATTTTAAGGAGGAAGAATACTTTAAAAAAAAAACAAATCTTTATTGAAGTAAAGTTAAAATGAAACTCGGTTTAGCAAACATTTACTGATCATCTAGAGAGGAGTGCACAGAGAAGAGAAAGAAGCAATTAATTCTATATTCAAGGGCTATATACTCTTGTGTGGGAAAGGAAACAGGGAATAAGACCAGTGTTTAATAAGGACATTGAAAGAGACAAAGACAAAAGAATCCTGGGGTTGGAGAAAGACGTGGAGAGGTTAAGGAAATTCTCCCACAGGAGATGGCACAGGAGCCGGATTTACAGATGGCATCTGAGTTGAGTGAACACTCGCAGTTTAGGTTGGTGGAGGCAGAGGTGTGGGTACTATTAGCCTTTAGATCAGTGTGATAAGAGGCTAGGCAGTGGGGGGGGGGGGTAGATGGGGATTTGTTGGAAAATGGGAAGCAAGGTCTTTATAAATGTAACGGTTGCTTGCCAGAACTTAGATCGAATGATCACTATACAAACCTGCCACAGTTAGCTTTCCAGATGTTGTATTCTCTCCCGCAAAAAATGCATACTCCCCTTCATCATCTTTCATCATATTCAGAACTGTCAGTTTGTATATTTTCCCATGAGCTTCAATTTTATATTTAGAACTGGGCTTAATTTCCTTGCCCTTAAAATTCCATACAACATCAATTCCTGAGTGGGACAGCTCAACCTCAAAGACCACATTTTGTGTTTCTGTGCAGGTGAGGTCACGGAGACCTCTGACAATTTTAATTTCTAGGGAGGAAAAGAAAATATTCAGTAGTCATTATTACAAGGAGCCCGGAAAATTCTTAAAGTGATGACTAGTTACACAGAACCGTCCTTACTCTCTACAGAGAGGTTACAGCTGGTTTCCACCCTGCCAACCATCAGCTTGTAAGGGCCTTCATCAGAAGCATGGGTTCGGTTAATCACAAGTCTCTGCTTGGTGCCTTTGACAATGGATTGCACACGATCATCAGGCTTGATTTGTTCATCATTTAGGTACCATTTAACAGAAGTTACATCGGGAACTGAGACCTTGCATTCAAGTACAGCCTTGGTACCTTCAATCACATTGACATCTTTGAGAGGTGTTATCACATCAACACCTGCAAGAGAAGACACACAGAAAGAATTATATGAATGTGAAATTTGTTTAAAATGTCTGTATATTCAAGTTCTATGGCTTGATACCAATGGGAATATAAAACTAGATCTGGGGTTATAGCTCAATATAGAGACCTTGCTTTGCATGTGAAATACCTTGGGTTTGGTCCCCAGCATCACAAATATTTTTTTTAAAAGATTAATTTATTTATTTTATGTGAGTACACTGTCACTCTTTCCAGACACACCAGAAGAGGGCATCAGATAGCATTGCAGATGGTTGTGAGCCACTATGGGGTTGCTGGGAACTGAACTCAGGACCTCTGGTAGAACAATCAGTGCTCTTAATCACTAAGCCATCTTTACAGCCCCACAAACATTTTTTAAAGGGTAAGAATTAACATAAAACTATGTAAGACTCACTATAGACAGAGACATTCCCACTGGTGGAGAGTCCAAGGGCAGGAATAGTAAAGGAGTAATTCCCAGCATCTTCTTTGGTCATGTCTTCAATAAGCAGCATATGGGACTGCTTGTCTATTACAATGTGAACTCTGTCACTGTGCTGTACTTCTTGACCATCTTTCATCCAGACACCTTCTACATTTTCTAAGGAGACTTTGACTTCAAGTTGAACAATGTCACCCTCACAGACTTTTTGATCGCTAAGTCCTTGGAGAATAGCAATAGGTCGGGCTGTGATGGAAAGAAAAGAATGTTGTTATTTTATCTTTAACCCCACTGATGCACACTGTAGTTTTCAAGGATGGGAAGACTCACGTTTCATCTTCAGTTTACAGGTTGTCTTTTTCCCATCCACAACAAAGCTGTACTCTCCCTGGTCCTCTTTGGTTACATCCTTGACTGTGAGGTTCTGGCGCCCACGGCGGGATGTAATTGAGTATTTGCCATTGGACTTCAACTCCACATCATTGTGATACCATTTGCCTTCTATGTTTTCTGGAGATATAATGCACTCTAACTCTCCTGAGTATGACTCTGGAACTTCTATGTCCTGAAGTTCTTTCACGAACTCAACTACTGCACCTGAAGAATAAAAGGAAGGTGAATTAATGTCTTGGGAGAGGCATGCAATTAGAATGTGGATAGAGATGTTGCCTTACATCTGTTATCTCCCTCTTAGACTTTCCAGACTGTCTTCCTGACATATCGTCCTGCTAATGGGCTGAGAAAATTTTAATACAAATCAGTTATTTTAATTTTTGAATTATTTTGGAATCAGGGAGATAGGTTTTAATCAAGACACTTTTAAATGAGGCAACAAAATAATCCTGCTTTTAAAAATTCAAATTTCAATACTATTAGCAATATACATTGATGACATTTGGTATAAAGTTTTTATCTAATTTCACAAAATTATTGTTATGAAAGGAAAAATGTCTAGCTCATTTTATCACAGAATTAAAAATGACCCCAGCAAACAATGCAGTCACTAATTATCTTTTACCTTCCACAATAAGTTTCGCTGTTGTCTTGATATTTTCATCTTCCACAAGTACACAGCTGTAGTCTTCAGCATCAGATGTGGCGATGGTCAGCACAGACAGGAAGTGAACCTTTCTGTCAGAGTGCATCCTATACTTATCCCCTGCATGAACTTCGATACCATCTTTATACCATTTTACTTTGATAAATGGTTCTGAAGTTTCACATTCAAACGTTGCCATGGTGTCCTTTTCCTTAGCCACAACATCTTGCAATTCTTGTGTGAAAGTGATCAATTGCTTGGCTACAGGGAAGGGGGTGAGAATGCAATTAAACTTTCAATCTGGATAATGGGTAAAGAGAAACATTTAAAATATGATAAGGGATATTCATGGGCATACAAGAGTGTGTGCTATAAGCAAAGCAACTTGAGATTACCTTGGACGAGCAGGAATGCGTGGCTTGAGGTTTCCCCAGCTATGTTGATGGCCTTTACCATGATGCTGGCAGAGTCCTCTGCAGTCACATCTCTTATGACCAGTTCACAAACATTGTCTTCTGGCCAGTACCAGTAGATTCGGTCAGATCGCTCAATTTTTACACCATTTTTATACCATTCACATTCAGGGTCTGGTTTTCCCACAACTCTGACTCTAAAGTGAGCATCAGATCCTTGGCCAACTGTCTGGCTTTGGATTCGTTCGAAGATTTTAGGTGCCTCCATACTAGGGCTAAGTTCGATTCTCTCGGGTTTAAAGGTTGGAATCGTGACTTTGCCTTCTTCAGCCAAGGCTTTCTTCTCCTCTTCAGTTAACTCTTTGGTCCAGTGCAGAAGCTCATCTTTAGTTTTCTTGAGGAGCTCTTCATAAGACTCATCCTTCTTGCGAGACTTCAGCTCCACGGCTGTGATGGCTTCATAGTATCCCTCTTCGGTCCGGCGCTTAAATTTACTTCGCAGTTCTTCAGACTCCTCGGACACCTTCTCATGGGTAATCCTTTCAGCTCTTTTCAGCTTCACCACTTCTTTTGTTTCGCTCGTGTCCACGGGTCTGTCTACCTTCTGCACTTCAAACTGAAGTTTCCCCGGTTCGTGTACGTGAAACTCAGGCTTTGGCTCGGGAGCGCGCCTGAGGACAGATCTGAAATCCTCCCTCTGTTGGATTTCAAGTTTTACTTTGTGTTCCGTCACACCTTCGGGATTTTCTGCAGTGACCTTGACTTCACCTGTGTCATAGGATTTGCAGTCCACGATATCCAGGTAGTGAATGCCATCATAGCGAACTCGGAACCTTTTGCTTTTCCGGATGAGTTGTCCATTGAGGTACCAGTTGACCTTGGGCTGAGGGTAGCCTGTCACGCGGCAGCGGAATCTGGCTGTCTCCCCTTCAAGCACTCTCACTGGCTCTGGGAACAAGACAATGTCTGGCTTTTGTTTTTCTTTTTGATCTGTTGTTACACCTGTCAGTGCACCTTCATGAGCCATTCTCTCCAGTTCTTCTATCCTCTGTAAGCCTTTCTTCCCGTCAGGCAGTTGAGATTCTTCCACTAGACTTTTCTCATCTTTGACAATAAGAGTAGCAGAGGTGTGATCTGTCCCGTATTTGTTAGTAGCCCTGCAGGTGATGACACCACTGTCTCTGGAATATGCAGCTCCATAATCAAGGCTGCAGTAGCCAAATTCATTAATCATCCGGAGCCTGTTGGCTGCCTCCAGGGGCTTCCCATCGTGAAGCCACTCCACCACCATGGTTGGGTCACCAATTGGTGTTAGTCTGCACTCAAAGTGGGCAGGTCCAAAGCGCTTCAGTCTGAGGGAAGTGAGTTTTTTCTTGAAAAATGGTTTCTGTTGTTTCTCCTTGTCATAGAGGTCCCCCTCCTCCCACTGTTCTTGACCGTATCTCAAATGGAGAGGTTCCAGTTCTGGGGCAGCAATCTCCTTTGCTCTGTACGTTCCTCGTGGGATAATCAGCTTTCTTTCTGGTTCAGGTTCTGCAAACTCAACCTCAACATTGACTTTGCACCTTGTGGTATCCCGGCCTGCCTTGTTAATAGCCGTGGCTGTATACCAGGCTGAATCTTGGCTGATAATGGAATCAATCTTAAGGGCGGCTTCTCCTCTGGTTCCTTCAATCCTGTTTAAAAATAAGAAAACAAAACCATCAATGTAGTGGTAGCACTTTCTGCTTATTTGACTACTGGGTTTGTATAAGAAGTTTAATTTAATTATCTATTCAAACATGCCTGATCCTTGGGTATTTATGAGGAACAATGATGTCACTGTTTTTCAGCCACACAATGTCAGGGTTGGGGTTGCCTGTAGCTCTGACTTTCATTTCGAGCCTGGAACCTTCCTTTATGTTGACATTTTTCAGTTTTTCCACAAATGCTGGCTTGATCTGGTGTTCCACAGCTGAAAGAGAAAGGTCATGATTTAGAGCAACAGGGGCTGAAACACCTGTTTATGACCCAGGCGACAAAATAGGTTGTTTTCATTTCAATAAAACTCTTGTTTTACCTTCTACAGTTAAAGTCACAGATATTGTGGATTTTCCTGCTCTGTTTTGGGCCACCACTGTCCATTCTCCTGAATCGCTGGGTGACGCAGGGACAATGATCAGTGACTGAGTTCCATCTTCTTTAATGACGACTTTGTGTGTATAATCATTGACAATTTGCTGTCCTGTTTTTTTTTTTTTAAATAAAAATAAAACAAGCAAAATCAAAAACACATTGTAAAAGGTTTTGTTTTGTTTTGTTTTGCATTGTCGGATATACACATATAAGCTTATTTCTGTGTTCAGGGACTCATGGGCAAAGCTGTATCATGCTTACCATTGTGAAACCAGAATGTCTCTGGCATGGGTCTACCCACAACCTTCAAGTCAAATCTGGCAGTCTGTCCTTCTAAACATTTGAAAGAAGCAGGTTTTAATACAAAGACTGGTTTATACAGTCTCTCCAGCTGTGATTCATCTGTCTCCTCCAGCCTGCGTCCAGGAGACATCCGTGCGGGTGACATTCTTGCAGGGGACATCCGTGCAGGGGACATTGCAGGAGACATACGTATAGGTGACCTGCTCAATGAACGTGGAGAGACAGACCTAGAAATCGAAAGTAAACTCTTAGTTTTTCATGAGCTATATAGAAAACACAGAGGAACAAATTCTTTCTGTCTTAATTCTTACTGTTATTTTAGAATTTGCTTCTGCATGTTTTAGAATGACCTCAAACCCATTGAGCCCACAAGAATAATATATTACCATTTTCCATAACATTGTATTTTGCTTATACTAAAACCTTCTCATTCAACACATCCAGGTAGCCAGACTCAAAATCTTAGGTAGCCCATAATACCTTCTTTCTACTTTGCCTTTATCTAAATTAGTCACTATACTTTCTTGCTTCAATTACAAAACTATGTTAATAACTATTGATTGGTTAAACCAAATAAACAAATGTAGAAAAAAATTTACCTAAGAGGAGAAAAATGTAGAAATTATATTTGCTAACAAAAACATGCAAAACTCTGTGCTAATTTTGCATTCAAACTGGCTTGCATTTATAATGTGACTATCAGCCTGGTTGAACTAAACTAATTTTCACAGACTCATGGAATCTCAGTGTTCCCATTTCCAAAATAGCAATAACACCCACTCCATTGTAGGGTTGCTATATAAATCCAGGGAATCATTCACTAAGACCACACATTAAATGAACAGGGGCTATTGTTCTGTTAGATATATAGGAAAATAGTTTGCTATACTGATTAAAATCCCTTTGTTCATCAAAGATCAAGAGAGAAAAATCCCTTGGCAATTGCCAGCACTGCCAATGCTTAGCTTTTGTGCTATTTCGTGCTTATTTTTCACATGGTAGTAATTTGCTCTGGGGATGTTCGGTGTTTTAAAGCAGAACACCATTCAACTCTGGTCTTACCTGATTCTGCTCACTGCTTCTGGTGTGGGCATGTAAGTTGGAGCACTAAATGGTGCAGCAGGCTCCACATAGAGCTTCCCAGAGCAAATTGCATTTCCTTTGATATTGCTGGCGAACGCAGTATAGATGCCCTCGTCCTCTGGAAGGACAACAGGTATACGCAGGCTGGCCCTGCCATCTTGTAGAAAGTCCATTTGATATCTTTCTCCATGTCTGATGCGCTTGCCATCCTTATACCATGCGATCTGCAGAGAACATCATGTATATGAGAACCAATTGGGACTGAGCACTCTGAGTATAACTTATTTGTGTCTTTACCGCGGTGTGGAGGCATACTTCCATAAATGTTCTTATTTTACCTTGGGTAATGGATATCCAGACATCTTGCAATGAAAAGTGACACCCATCCCCTCAAGAATTCTATAATTTTTTATCCTTATATCAAATCCCGACTCGATAGCTTCAGATTCGGAAACGTCGACTGCCATCTTCTCTTCTCCGTCCTCCTCAAGAAGCTCTTCCAGCGTAGTCTTTATTATTCTGTATTCAATCTCTTTAATGAGCCTCTCTTCAAAAGAAGAGATGTGGAATTCCTACGTAGTAAAAAGATGGCAGCTTAATAAAAGGCTACTTTCTCACTGATAGAAGTTCTTTAAGGATACATATTAGTTCCAGTGTTAAAGGCTTATTGACATTTTTAACTGTGCGGAGAATCTAGGTTTCTTTATTTGGTTTAGTGTTAATCTGCATAGAAGGCATTCATTGGTGAATGCTGGGGCACGTCATGTAAAACTGTATTTTCAGAGTATGGGATATCTGTGGGTGTTTGTTACAGAGATAGAGAGAATGTGGCATTGCAGAGTTGGTTATGATAATATTTTAGTTTTTTTCTGAACATATAATCCCTATTTCTAATGTCATATTTTTTTCACATATATCTTTCTAATTCTGAAATTTCAAGTACAACATATTATAGAAATCAAAGAAACCTGTTAGCAGTGAATCTGACCCACAAACGGCAGAAGGTGACTATATTAAAAATTGGAAATTATGGGGGGAAGTGCGATTCATGAAGTGGCTGATTTAGTCATTATTGCTATACTCACTTGGTCTTCTACAAAAGCCCTGACCATCACAGTGTCTTTGGCCATTTTCTTCCTAATTAAGGCCTGTTCCTTTTCATACTCCTTCTCATATTCAGAATATGCAAATCCAGGTGCTATTTCTCCCACTTTGGGTTCTTGAATAAATGTGCTCATTTGTGTCTGGTAAAGCATTTCTTGCTGGGTCTTCACCAATGACTCATAATCAGCTAAGAGACAAGAACACAAATCAATTTTTGGAGCTCTTATCTAAAAGCATTCATACCGATATCCAATCAGGCAAACTATGTCTAAGGTATATGAACCAAACCCAGATTTTCCAAATTTTTATTATCAAAACTTGTTTCATAACTATGTATTAGATTTTTTATCTCAAAACTAATATACATTAACAAGTAAAACTATTGTGTACAGAATTTGATGGCAGCAGTCAGTCCTTTGAGATCCCCCTAGAGGTCTTCCTCATTTTCTTGAAGCTATTAATAATTCATTTAGCTTCTGGAGTTTTCTGTGCTTTAATTGTTAAATGAGGATTAAAAAGGTAACTTCCTTTA
The DNA here is from genome assembly GCF_900095145.1 of Mus pahari. NCBI lineage: Eukaryota > Metazoa > Chordata > Mammalia > Rodentia > Muridae > Mus > Mus pahari. The sequence continues at coordinate 62,976,291 of NC_034592.1, forward strand.
AGGGTCTGGAGCAGATCAGATGGGACAGAATATAGGATGACCTTCTGTAAATATGAAAAGCTAGCAGAGACTAATGATGGCTCAAGAATTTGGCACAAATGCTACCACCATTTTTCTTCTTTAAATTACGAACATTGATAAATCCTGACTTTCAGCTTTTCCTGGAGACTCCCTATTAAGCTTGGTATGTGCTTTCCAGGCAGCACTAAATGGGAGGTGGAGTGCTTTTGCTCTCGCCAGGCAGAGAGTACATCCTCCAGTCTGCCACTACCACCTGTGCTGAGGCATGCTAGCTGCCTGGACCCAAGGCATCCAGAGGCAGGATCCCTGCATCTTCCAGGGATCGTAACAACGCATCCTTCACCAAACAGGAACTACCCTGCCTTGTCTGTGTAGCTGGGACTGAAAGGAATACATGCAAACATGAGAACTGGGAAGCTGCCATATGTCTTTTGGCAAACACACAGCCTCCCTCTCTCCTGTGTCACGCAGGGACAGCTCAGCATTGTCCTTACCTTCCTCCAGCAAGGAGGCAGACGCAGACGTCTCCCCGTGCTTGTTCCGGATGACAATGGTGTATTCTCCAGCATCATCAGCGAACGTCATAGAAATCACCAGTCTGCACTCCCCAGTTTGCTTGTTATAACTCACTTTGTATCTTTGTGGAAATGAATCAATGAACATATCAGTCATAAACAGTCCTTCTTAGTGCAAAAGAGCTGAGTCTACTTGTAAATGTTTCTGTGGTACAGAAGCCAGTGACTAGGACCCGTGTCTAAGCTCTGCCAAGAAGTGATCATAAATTTTGGAGAACTGAGAAAATGCATGCAATGTGTAGAGAGGGACAAACAGCCCAAATCTTTTATTTCAAACGTTACTCAGGCTGCTACAGTAGTTTGCCCTGATAATCCCAGAAACATGGTAGGCTAAGGTACGTAAGTTTGCTTGATCCCAGGAGTTCAGGCCTGTCTGGGAAACATAGGGAAATCATCACAACAAAACAAACCAGAAAACACAGTACAACGTCACATAAGGAAGTACGTGTGTCTGCGCTTATGCTGATGGGTGATATGGGTATCTAAACAGTCCGTAGTTCCTATTTGTTAGTTATGACATTTAAAGGTTAAAATGAACAACCAAACTATAAATTCTAAATACCTCAGTGGTTAGACCCTGGTACACCACAGTTCCAACTCATAAGAAATTACACCTGTGTTCACATTGTTCTTTCACTCAATTGCAAACATGTGCTAAAACATGCATGTATTAGATGTGTTATATATGTATATGTAAATATATGTTAATGCACATACATAGCTAGCTTTCTCCATTACATAAACTTTATTTTATTGTCTAGCAACTTAATTATAGTGTGCATTTATTGTAAGTTCTCTCAAATATTTTTCTGGAATTGGGTATGTAAAATATTCCATTTTGTGACACTATCAATTAATTAAGCTGGGATTGTAAACTATATCTGTCCCCCATCCTCTCTCATTGTATTTCGTAAGAAAACTCTGTATGAAAGGCTGGGGATACCGTTTCATGGTAGAGTGCTTGTCAAACACGTAAGATGCCTCATATAAGGCTCTTGTACCATAAAAATAACCCTCCAAACTTTGTGAGAATATAAAACACCCCAGAATAACTAATCCGGCTTCACTATGAGATAATCTACATGCAGGCATTGATGGGAAATGTGAGTCCTACTTCTCTTTCTGTTTCTACATATCTACATACTTTTTAGAAGATCTAGTTATATATCTATATATCACACCATAGAGAATTCCATTACCCAAGCATCAAAGTACCTGTACCCAGTGGTGAGAGGAACACCAGATTTTTTCCAGTAGACGTGGGGCTTTGGGTTGCCGCCAATCTGGCACTCAAACACAACACTCCCACCCTCCACCAGTTTCTGGACCACTGGCTTTGAAATGAAGAAAGGCGCAACAGGCTCTCCAGGCCCTGCCTGCTCCTCTGTGATGCTGGTGTCGGTCATGACTACATCTCTTGACTCCACGAAGCTGGGAAGAGAATGCCATTTCTATTAGCTGCGAGGTAGCCATGAACCACTAACTCCAGGGGAGAAATATCAAAACCATGCAAAAGCAGCAACTAAGCTGGTCAAAGAGAGGCTTACCGTTTCTCTTCTGTGGTAAATTTCTCAGTCAGAGTTGTTTCCTTGTCAAACTCTTCTGACACTAGAAGACAAGAAGGTGACATTGAAGTGAGCCTGCAGCTTGCTCCATTAGTGACCATGGGTAGTGTGGGGACCCTGTGATCTGTTTCATAACTTCCACACAGGATAGCACTCTGATGTGCACAGAAACTGCTTCAGATGTGTGTGGCTGCTGGAAAAGGTGACCCTCACCCAAGTTAACATGGAGAAGGGGAAGGCACAGACCTTGCACAGCAAGATAGCAGGAAGTGCTGACGGTCCCGGCCTCATTCACAGCACTGCAGGTAAACCGTCCGCTGTCTTCTGCAAAGGCTTCGCGGATCATGAGACGAGCAATTCCACCCTGGAAGGTTATCTGGAAATCAATGGAACTTTCGATTTGGTAGTCTTCTCTGTACCATGTCACCTTGGGGGATGGGTATCCAGAGATGTGGCACTCCAAGGTGACAGATTCGCCTTCTATGACAGTCACGTTTTTTAAGCCCTGAGAAGAAAAACGGAACACTCCTGTGCACATATTCATCAACCACCCCTACAAATTAGATCAGATACGTGGCTGGAGCTTGAGCATTTTAATTGGCACAAAGTGCCCTATGATGAAATCAATGCCAGGCATGCCCCTGTCTCTGTAGTAGAATTACCTTAACACATCATCGAGAGGATTCAGTCATCTTCACGTCTAAATTCTAGAGAAGCTGTAAGCACAGCTGCCAATGCTACTGATCAACAAAGCATTTCCATGGGATCCCTAGAGATGGCCCGCCTATGCTCTGTCCATCAGGGTGCTAAGAATCATCCATGTTTTATTAACTATGGTCTGTTTGGTAGGCAGGGGACCGGGAGGGTGACTGCTCTTTCTATTTCCACTGGTCCCGATGTAATGCTGTATGTATATCAGGATCATTGAACAACAAAATGATGTCTGCTGCATGGGATTCCCCTTTCCTGGCCAAAGAGGGCATTGCATGAAAGCCAGAAATTGCAGATCTCCAAAGGGCACTTTCTTTAAAGTGTGGGGAACTGGTCTTTGCTAGCATGTGATGAAGGGGTTCGAGTACTCTTGCTGCATTTACTCACCGAGACCAAGGTAGGCGGAGTGACAGGAGCTTCAGTGGGAGCAGGCACCCTTGCCGTCTCTGTTACCTACAGTCAGGAGGTAAGGGAAATCTTGTAAACCATCAGCACATTCAACATAATAAAAGTATTTCTGCAAAACCTTCCGTGAGCCCAGGATAGGGGGACGGCCATCCTTCTGGCCAGCCACCACAATAACTCAGTGACCCACCTTGGCGTCACGTCCACGCAGTACTTCAAAGTGCTCCTCACGAACCGTGCTGCCACTGATGCTCACCCCGACTTCCTTCTTCACCTCAATGCCCGCCTGACTCTTGTAAGTATCCGGCGGTGGCATGTCAGCGAAGGGGAACTGTGGGGAAGGGGTGGGCTCTGCCCTTACTCTAGTCTCCCCAGGCTTCACGGTGGGTGCTTTCACGGATTTGGTGATCTTCTGAGTTGAAGATGTGGCTGACAACTCTTTTTGTAGTGTGGCAATAGCGCTACCGGCTATCGATGCCTGGATGGGAGAGCAAAGGGGCGGAATTACTGAGCTGTCAGGCAAGTCATTTGGAAATGCTCAGCACTGGCATCTCAGAATAAAGCCTCAGCTGAGCCTCTATCTGCCCCCGAGTGTTTGCATTACAAGTGCATGCACCATGGCTGCCTTTGGTCTACTTTCTCTGTGACTGAATACTTTTATTTTCCCTCTTACAGTTAACAAAAGGCAGAGATTAAACAATTGCAAAGCTGTTGGTAATTTCTCTTTAGTTAGAAAACGTTAAAATTGCCCCTTTAAAGATCTGCACAAGGCACCCCTTATTTTATGGCTCTTGTAGAGCCTGGTCAGGAATTGTCTTCACTCCTGATGGATGCTGCATTTGGAACCTGTACTACAGCAGAAAATTCGAGATAAAAAAATTAAAGTATCGATAAGTTCTAAGTACTTTGTGGTTGTACACTTGGATGTCAGCCACGAGTCCACATGAACAGCGAAATCAAACATTGGAAACATATTTCAACAGCTTCCTCGTCGTTTCTCTGCTGGGGTATGCATGTGGTTGTTTGGTTTCAGTAGTAACTTGAGAATGCCCCCAGACACAGGCATTATAGGCCCTTATTATAAAACTCTACTAATTACTATAGAGGACAGTCCTGTGTTCCTAATAAGGAACAGGCTTTAGCAGGACTCTAGTGTGGGCTATGTCATTCCATAATCCAATTTATTTATCGTGGGACGATAATGAACGCTGCATTGAAAAACCATTATAACAGGGAACTCAAACTAATTTTTTAATTGATCAGTTCTAGGTATATTTCATGACTGCACATTTGAATGACACCCACAAGTCTATGTGCCAGGTGAAAACAGACATTCCTCACTTTCTGATCATGTGAATATCCGACTTGTCTTCTGTTATGAAAATACATTCAGTTAGGTTACTCAAAGTGTCTCATAGCATACAAGGCTGCATAACCCACTACCATTTACAAAATGATTAGAAATATAATGTAATCAAAGCAACTGAGTTTGAACCATAGCTGAAATGAGAAGGCAGAGAAGCCCGTGTGGATGTGGTCTCCCAGGGTGGGGGTGGGGGGTGGAAGACAATTGCATTTTATTGTCTTCACCTAGGAGACCTCTATCAGAAAGCAAAGCCCAGAGCATCTGAGTCCACCCTAAACCGTCCCTCATCCAAAATGAACCCACAGTGGCTACACAAAAGTGCTCTAGCTGCATCATGAGCAAGGATATAATTATATATACATATAATTATTACCCTCCACATCTTACCTCATATCCATGTTCTGTCTTAGGTACAGAAATTTTTGAAACAGTAAAGTGAGGGCTCGCTGTGCGGGGGCGTTTATCCACATGAACTAATCTTTCTGTTGAGATATCTGTAGTTTTCTTGACCTGCGGTAAATGAAACTCAGTGATGTCACCGTTCCTCCAGATGCTCCCAGCACGTGTGGCTACCGCCCCACACACCGAGGACTCACCTGTGATGATATATGCATTCCCATTTGGTCAGTAGTTTTGATATGAGTCTCAGAAGGAGCCTGAATCACAGCAGGCTTGACTGCTTGAGGGACAACGTGGGGCTCTGAGGCTGGGCGCCGGGGCTGCTCGGGGACCTTTGTGGTGGAAATGTGCTCTTTGTAGCCATACTCTAATGTGGTCTGCTGAGAATACGATTCCTCCACATGTGTAGGCTCTCTGGGTTCTCTCACTCGGGCCTGGTCCACAGCAGCTACAACTGTTGCCACAGCTTCTGCCTTTTTCCCAACGCCCACCTGGAGACAAGGTTTTCCAAGTGAGTAGATGATAATGTCAAAGTTACACTTGGACACCTCCTCCCAGGGACAGCCTCCTGGGATAGCTCCTCTACTTACTCAGACAGACAAAGGAATGGTAGGTGTAGAATATTTGTGTTATATAACAATGTTAATTGCTCAGAAACATAACTCAGCTCTTCCAAGAATTTGTGTTTCATTAATTATTATATTTCAAAGACTCCTATGTGGATATACTACTACTATTTGCTAGAGACTAGACAGCCAATCTCACACACACACACACACACACACACACACACACACACACACACACACGGAAGACAGGACAACACAATATGACAATATGTATACAAAATCCTAAGGATGTTTTGAGTATTTCAAGGAATTTACCTAGGCCAGGCAGACAGTCAATTAGCACCTGGGAAATGAAGACTTTGGAGCAGGCTGTCTCCATCGATTATTTCTATTATTTTGTCAATCATTTAGTCTGGTGTCGGCATGACAACAGCAAAGATAAAAGTCTACTCAAATACTGTCATCCTCACATCCAGGAAAATCAATTGCTGCAGAGCGACATGGCTGCATGCAAGCCCGAGATAAAAAGAGAGTTCCCCATCAAAGAACGAGCACCCGAATTTACTTAGGACTCACGGGGGATAGCTTTATTCAATCTATTAGAAAAATAGCTCTCTTAAAGCACATGAAGGAAAACATTGTGATTGAAATGAAAGCGTTATCATGTTTGGAATCAAGAGAACAACCTTTCACACTGAAGTTCAATTTGCTTTCATCTTTGCTGGGAGTTAAAGCAAAGACAAAGACAAATAATATTTCCTCCTTCCTATGAATCTGATTAACATGAATGAGAACACAATTCGCAAAGGCGTTTTCTCTCAAAGCAAGTGAAGCCGCCGCCGAGGCATGCATATTTTAGTACGCTGCAGCACTGAAACACGTCAAGAGGTCGCATGACTTTGGCCGTCCAGTGCACTTTAGAAGGCCTGTACCTTTCTGTTAATCTCCAGTCTTTACTTCTGCTGTGAGTGCAGTTCAACATGTGAATGGAATGTTCTTCAAGTAAAAAAAAAACCCAGACACCTTTAAAAAGTAGCCTCTGAACCATATTTAAGGCATAACCATGGCCTTTAGAAGATGGGATTGAGCCTTTAATGATCATGAGTTTTATTGAGAAGTATAAAAATCTAATCTGCCATGAAAGATCGCAAATACCATCCTCCCTTCACATTGAATTTTGGAAGGAGCCATGCCATCTATAGCAAGCTCATCAATTATTTTTATTTGTTGGTTTCTTTTTATAAAAAAACAACATACTGACAACTAGTTGAGTCTATAGATGTTTCTATGTGTTCATCTTCACCTAACATAAACATAGTACTCTACTTGGAGAAATGGAATTTTCATTTTATCTCATTGGCATATTTTGAGCAGCTTATGATAGGAGAAAATCTGCGGCAGTTTTAAGATTTTTCTAATGATGAGAAAAGTGACTCAAGGTTTCCGTTGACCAAAAATTATACAACGATGATAATAAATACTGTTCCTAATTTTAAAAGTATGCCCTCAAAGTCTTAATTATGGCAGTATATTTTAAATTGTGGGAAAATGTGCCTTTTCTTTAAATTAATATATTTCAAAATTCATATACACGTGTTTGGTGAAAATGATTGACTAAACGTTGCTGGCTATTCCTATTCCTTACTAGACTTAAGTATCCTTTTTATTGTTGGATCCCAGATAAGCATGAACATGAATTGAATTAGGAGACCCCGATTTACACCAGTTAGATGCTGAGAGTTAATTTAAGAAAAGTGTTGTGTGATATGGTCTTTTATAACTAGAAATGCTAACACTATGCCTCGGGAGGTCTCAGGCTGAATCAAACCATCTCTCCCATTTGGTTAGCAAGTGAAGCAACTAAATGGACCGCTGGGAGCACATGGGTTTCTGACTGATGAGAAGTTACATGAGCTGATGACGGGATGAAACAGTGCATTTCACTGACACAACACGGGCTTTCATCCCCTCTTGCAAATATATTTGTTCTTGCTTAATGGCTAGTCCTTCTGTAGTCCTTGGCAGTATGGTGGGATCACAAAGCTTTAAGGGGGGTTATTAACAGGGACAAGGAGATTTCCTCAGTCTCCATTCTTCACTGACAATCAGCAATGAAAACAAGACAGACAGATTTATGCTAACAGGGACAGGAAGGAAAATTAACTATAATTCTTGAAATTTGGCTCATGGTAAAGCCTGTTGCATGTGAGACTTCTAGGAGGCAGATGGGCTATTAAATATTAGTCTTAGCTAAAGGTTTGAATCTTATCTTGGAAAAAAAACAATTAACAATCTTGTGATAAAAATCAACACTGAGGGAAACACAAGTAACACAAAAAAAAATGCAAAAAAAGAAAACAAGAAAAGCTTAGTGTCCAGTTCCCAGTGGAGAATAATAGCTCGCTTAGTGGGAGCTATGGTTATGGGAAGTAGTTTAAGCCATAGGATGTCTATAGCTGCAAATGCATATGGCAACCTTTTCACAGCTTATGTGGAACAGTTCTGGTTGAATATCTCTCTCTCTCTCTCTCCTCCCCCCCCCCTCTCTCAATTCCTCAGTACTGCATCTTGTGTAGCTACAGTGGAAGCCACTAAACAGGTGCTATCGTTTTCTCACCTCTGATACTTACAGGATAAAAAAGATAAAGTTTCACATGAAGAAAATTATACATAATTGAAGAAAATCCTTCCTTAGATTGAAACATAATACATTGAACACATGCCTTCTCAACACGTACACACACACACATACACACACACACACACACACACACACACACACACCACTGTAAGGCTCTTCACTGCTCATATGCAGTGATTTTTCTTGCTCGTTGAGTCTCTTAATATTAGCCCACATGCAATTTCAGTCATTAATGTGTAGAGGCTTTCTACATGTTAATTTAAAAAAACATTGAAAATGATAACAACACACTGGAAAAGAAATACGTTGCAATGTTAAGCCCAATGAATCATTTTACTTTTTAGTTTCAAGTTGTATAATTACCTGGAAATAAATCTGATTAATAGTGTCTCCTAAACAAGACAACTGGTGTTTGGGATTAATGTGTTATAATGGAGGTTTTCGCGGGAGGTTTGGTATTAATAGATTATCGTGGGTTCCACACTGGAAATACACAGTCACCTTTCCATGGGTAACTTGGATGTGTTCTTGTCTAGTGTCCATGGCTTCTCTAGATCTCAGAACTGTTTCTTGTTCCTTGGCTTTAGCAGTAGCAACTGCTATCGTAGACAAAGCAGTTGTTTCCACTTCCTTTCTCTTCTGATCAGTATGGTAAAAGCAAAGTATAAGTTGTATGGGCTTCAGACATACAGAGTATGACCCGGCCCCGCAAACACACACACTCCATTCCCCTGCTTGTGGGATGCAGTGATAGAATCATCCAGGGTTAAATACTCGCTTAGCAGTGTTTGTCTAGAATGTCACAGAGTGCAGCAATGTTAGTTGCAAAATAGTCTCTAGATGTTCTCCTATATTGCTTTTAAAAATGAAACGAAAATGCTAATGTTCATGCAAATAATAGTGTTGAAAAAAATGAATTACAATCGTTAGAGGGGAGTGTGTGAAAACCAAGCGGTGAGGGGAAAACTCGTGGCACTCAATCACGTATTTACTGCATTTAGTTTTGAACCTCAACAGAAAAACAGATTAATAATTCATACTATGTAATAGTTAACGGTTTACTAGACATTAGCTTAAAGATGAACTTTTCACATGTTAATTCACCTTTTCCTGAGTTATTTGAACTTGATCTCTTTTGGTAGTGATGGCTTCTCTACTTCTTGATACTAAATCTTGCTCTTTAATCTTGGGCGTGGCAACTATGACTTTGGGTACCACTGTTTTCCTAGTTTCCTTCATCATCTGGTTATATGGTTTCAAGAGAAAGGTAAGAAAATGTCAATAAATCTCATGAGTCTCTAATTTTAAAAAAATTAACTGGGAAGAAGAGGCAGAGCTTTTCCTATTATCCACAGATACTTCATTAAACATCACTGGATTGTCTTGACTATCCATAGTATTTCCTGGCAAAAATACCAACATGGGTACAGCTATAAGGAAAAATGGGATTAGAAAAGAAAAACTGAGACATACATATCCCTTCTTTCTGTCACACACTTCATATTATAACCTATGCAGCGTTCTAATAGGCACTTAAAACTACATAATTTTGTCTTGAATACTGGAGTCTGCCTTCACAGGAAGACATTAAGGTGAATTATGATCTATTAGTAGAAATCCAAAGAAAAGCTGAGAGTTAGGAATGAGAGTGAAAGCCAGATGGGTGGTGAGGGGCTGTGAGACTTTGGAGAGAAGAGATGTTTAAGAGCGGTGATGACGTGGATAGCTGCAGGTGACATGATACACGGGTGGCTTTCACACCAGCAGGAAGTCATCACCTGTTCGTGAGTGAGGTGCATTTGATCCTGTTGTATGGCAGTCTCTTCTTGAACTCCCACAGCCGCCTCTAGTTTTGTGGACTTGGCGGTGGCAACTGCTACCATGGATGCAGCAATTTTCCCAGTTTCCTGTCTTATCTGACGTTGTGGAGTAAAATGAAGGTTTGAGTTTCAAAAGGCACATAAGGAACAGTAAACGGCCAGGCCGCTTTCAGAATGCTGTAGGCTCAGTGATGAGGTCGAAAATGTCACATCCCCATGTCAGAGGGCTAAGTGTGGGCTTACCGCCTGCCACTGCTTTTCTGAGCAATAAACATTGCTGCCAAGCTTAATAAATTGTGCCAGGACTGAAAAGGTGCTATCTTTGGGCTATGGCTGCTGTTGCTAAATGGCTGAAAACTGAGGTTGGCTGAACTCATCAGTCTGTCATGTTGCAATGATCACAGAGATTCCTTTGTTCCACTCTTGCCTGCACGGACTCCCAGGCCACACAAAGTCCCTTTTGTCCTGAGGACAAGGTAAGGGAAACCTGGGCAGATGACTCTGGTTAGCCTTTTTATCAGTACAAGGTTCTCAAAAGAAAGTAGCTCTTAGATCAGAAAGGAGCTCTGAGGACAGCATGGGTCAAAGAATTCAAAATGAAAGCTCCTGTCCCTTCAAGCTCGGTGACAGAGGGAAGAAAAGTAGACTTCAGTGACATCAATCTCATATATATATATATATATATATATATATATATATATATATATATTCATTCATATGTATATACATGTGTTTATATATATATATATCATACATAGAATATGTCTTTCCATATCCTATATGTTTACTTCAGTGTTTATCATCCAGGAATTATGGGTGCTGTCTTCTCTAATGGGCAACTGCTGCTTAGTTAAAGTGCTTGGGGCTAAGGTGTGTGCATGTGTGTCAGCAAGTGAGCATAGATAGGCATGTGTCTTACAACTGCACAATGGCTACATGTCCCAATCTGAGTGACGGAGGACTCAGGTTACATGTGCAAGACTGATGTGTTAGTGGCTAGTGGGCAGAGGTGTGGTGCACCTTCTGTTTATGTATGATCTGAAGTTCAAGGATAACCTCCAAAACTGTCCGAGTACAGTTTACATAAACTGCTCATGCGGACGCAGAACAGTGAACACAAAAGAGTTCTAACCCTGGACAGAGGCAAACAGTAGGAGGAAAAGAGATGAAAGCGAGTCTGGTCTGAAGCTCTGGGCATAATGTACACACAGCCGATGATCGGAAATGAGCCATTTGTAAAGATCAAAGCCAGACTTACTGTTTCTTGAGTTACTCGCTTTTGCTCCTGTTTTGTAGTGACCCCTCCCGCGATTCTAGTCTCTTGCTCTTTGGCTTTGGTTGCAGAGGTCACTACCTTTGGCACAAATGCTTTTTCAGTTTCTTTTCTTATCTGCAATCAATGAATAAAAACAGGACCTTATTGTTTCCAAACCTACAGTGGGGCTACCCCAGCATTAGATCCAACAAAGGAGGAAATTATGAGAGTGAAACTCCCTTTCTGATATCATTAATTAAATCTTCATATCTTAATTAACACAAGCACATGCATTAGTCTCTTTAGAGGAAATGGAAGGTTGGGCTCAGGACTGCTTGTTTTACAGACAGTTGCTATCCACCTTAGCAAGATTTGTGCCTTCTATAGATGGTCATATGGTAATTAGGTGCTAATTCCATCAGCCAAAAGTCATCTTACAGCTCAGAATATTACTACGGAAGTCCCAAGGAGTAATTTTGCCTGGCTCCTTACTTTAATGTGAGAATCCAAACATAATTTACAGTCTGCTTTCCTACTCTATTTTGTCTTTTTTTTTTTTTTACATACAATAATGGTTTTGAATATCAAGGCTTATCTAAAATGGAGACACAATTTTGGTTACTATCTTAGACAAAGTATTGCTCCAATCCTGAGCCAAGGAAGGACGTTTTGTTTCCATTTGATGTCTAAGGAGTCAGTCCTTCTCATCCTCGGGTATCTTATCACTGAACCTCAGGACCACAGGGCAGAAAGGGACTTGAAAATTGATCTTCTCAAATTATCCTATTGACAATTGTCTCTCCTGACCAACAGTCCTACCAACAGGCCTTCTCCCATCTGTCCCCAAGAGCTTTTAATCCAATCTCTCATCATTCAACCTACTACATGTAGTTATGTATGTCGCACATCCTATATGAAACCCATGTGCTAACATCCAAGGGGTCAGGAAGCAGCACCAAGCTTTTAACCTTGAGTATTCTGTTTTCCCTTACATTCTCACCTGTTCCACCCACAGCACCTGCATCATCTTTCCTGTTCTCACTCTGCCCGTTCCCTATCCATAGCCACACAGTTAACCTATAATCAGTGTGATGAATCCTCATTTTATTTCCAGTAGGAATACTCAGTGACTCTAAGGGATACTGGTGTCAAGTGCTCAGGAGTAGACATACATGGCAGGAGGATGCTATTTGTGTGAAACTAGACACACGGCCCTGGAATTAACCTGTTTCACAGTAAAGTGCTGGCACATCGGTGCATTTGCAAATGGAAGCTCATCCCCACCTGCTCATGAGATATGTGAGTCTGTTCTTGCGTTGTCACCATCACTTCTCTGGTTCGTGATTTTAGTTCCTGTTCCTTGGCTTTGTCGGCAGCAACTACAACCTTGGTTACTGCGGTCTTCTCCGCCTCTTTTCTCGCCTGATTTTCATTGACAAAAGAAAGGAGCCATTTCAGTCCACACCACTTGGAAGTGTACGATGCTACATCAGGACCAAGGGGTAACAATCAACCCACAGGACAGGGAGGAGAGTGAGAGAGCTTTTAGACTAACAGAGCCTGCTTGCACATGAGATGGCCTTGCGTTCATATTGCTCTGCAGCCGAGAATCAAAATGTCACATTGTTTTGAGGAAAGTAAAAGCCATGGTCCTTCTGGGAAGCTTAGAGAAACCTAATGCCGACCCCTGAAAATGTAGCTCCCACAACTAGCTATGGACATCTGCACTCCGATTTGACCTGCCTTTTGTTTCATGTCTGCCAGGCTCCCACAGTCCCTAGATGCCTTGAAAACAGTAGTTAACTTTTGCTCGCCTCACACAGCCCAGGTATTTCTTCTGACCCAGTCTGCTCCTGTGATATTTACAGCTTAAACACATTTGATATTTCTAGCTTCCTCGGGAAGCTTTAAAAGCCTGGGCCACATTGGGTGGCCGGTTGCCTTCAGTACTATTTGGTTCAGCAGGGGATTTGAATGTCCAATTACTGAGAGCAGAGTTGAGCTGGAGAGCATTCTAGCGCCCCCTGATGGCCTTGTGCTTACCTGTTCTTGAGCAGGTTGTATATGCACAGCAGTCGTTGTCCTCTGAGCAGTTTGCTCTACAGCACTGATGGTTGGTTCTCTCACTCTGGCCATATCAACCGCAGCAACGACAGTCGCAACAGCTGCACTCTTGTCTGTCTCTTGTTTCACCTGTATCAAGTACAATGCTTTCTAAAACAATGCCCCTGGTTGAAAAGTTACAAACCCTTAATGACCAGGAAGAGCAAAATATATGCATATGTAATTTACCCATCATTGCCCAGAAAGACAAGATCAGCGCCATTAAAATTCATACATTATGCCAGCCTCACAGATTAGCCTTTGACTCAATGAAAGATGCTTTGATAAAGGACAACCATATTGATTGTAGTTTTAGGCGCCTATGCATTTCCTCTCTAACCTGTGCAAACCATGCCTGAAACTGGATCAGAGGAACCAGAAGATGAAATGGAGAAAGGAAATGGTTCTGACGGTACCTCCTTAGTCCCAGTGGCGACGGCTCCTGCCGTGAATGATGAGCTGACCGACGCACTGGCCGCAGCGGCCGCGGCTCCGCTAATGGTCACTTGCTCCTGGACCCCGTATCTCCCTTCCCATCTCTCTTCTCTTCTGATCTGGGTAGAGCTTGTCATTGTCGTCTCTCTCATCTCAGCCTCAGTCGAGGAGGCCACGTAGCCCTCTTGCTTCCAAGGGGGAGGCACCTCGGGGCCTGTGGCCACAGTGGTGGTCTGAGTCTTGCGGATGAGCAGTGGCGACTTCACAGATCTGATCGGGGAAGTGGAGATCCTCCCCGCTGGAGACACGGACCTGGAAACCCAGTGGCAGAGGTCAGAGCATGGGACAAGGCACCCCAGGTGGTGTGGTGGGGAATTAGATGGTGGAATGGAAATTTGGCAGCACTTTAAGGAGGGGTGTTAAAAATGTAAGTTTCCATAACCTCTCTGGAGGGCACATCATACACCGGAAGCCAATTTGTTTTAAATCTCAATAAGCCCCACATTTACTTAATTCTAAGTAAGCTAAAGATCTGTATGCCCCATCTCATTTCCTAGCACTGGGGTGGGGGGAGGCAGTAAAAGGAACTCCCTTAAAACATCACCATATTCTGCTGAAGGGCCCCTGATATATCGGCCTCTTGTGAGGCTATGCCAGTGCCTGGCAAACACAGAAGTGGATGCTCAGAGTCAGCTATTGGATGGAACACAGGGCTCCCAATGGAGGAGCTAGAGAAAGTACCCAAGGACCTGAAGGGGGCTGCAACCCTGTAGGTGGAACAACAATATGAANTAACNAGTACCCCCTGAGCTNGNGTCTCTAGCTGCANATGTAGCAGAAGATGGCCTAATCGGCCATCATTGGGAANAGAGGCCCCTTGGTCTTGTAAACTTTATATGACCCAGCACAGGGGAAGGCCAGGGACAAGTAGTGGGAGTGGGTGGGTAGGGGAGCAGGGGCAGGGGGAGGGTATAGGGAACTTTCGGGATAGCATTTGAAATGTAAATAAGGAAAATATCTAATAAAAAAACATAAAAAATATTGATTATAAAAAAATAAAATAAATACTACCAAACCAAAAAAAAAAAACCAAACAAAAAACAAAAACAAAAACAAACCACCAGCTCCAGCTGGTGGAGAGAGTATCTGATGGGTGTTATATGGTTTTAGTAACTGAATGCTTGTGCCACTCTCGACTAAAAATAACCCACATGTCCCCCTCTCTTTGTCCTCCCCGCCCCCCTTGTCCCTTTCCCCCTTATCTCTCCACAGTCACAACCACTTCAGTATCTTGTGAATTTCCAGGTCAGGTGGAAGCTTTCTTGCTGAGCTTTGCAGAATCATTTTGGGAACTGGCTGAGCTCTGCAGCAGGGGACTGCTGTTCTAGCCCAAAGTGCTTGTGGTTAACTCTCTTTAATTCCTCTGAGTTTATTTCTAACCTCACCGTCACCTTATTATACTGAGAACGTCCTTTACATAATATTAGAACTATCTGGTAAATCAGCAACTCTGAAGCCTTTTCATTACATTGATAAAAGTATCTTCTTCCAAAACAGTTTTCACGGTTGCCCTTTGTGTGTGTGTATGCAAAATGCAAATAGTAGCTATCAAAGCCTGTGGGCACTGAACACTGACAATGGTGGCCCAAAAGCCAGATTGTCATCGTTAGCAATCATTCTAAGTACAGATCAACTATCTGAGCATAATAGGTTTTTCAAAATTTATTTTCCATTAATTTGTTTTTCCCTATTTTACCTCTTGGTGGCAGTGTTGCTTTACAAATTCTTCACAAGGGGCCATGTTTATCAGTGTATTCTGGCACTTAGGGTATTTAGTTTACATCAATCATAAATAAAACAATTCTCCCAATTAAGCTGAAGGTCCAGTAATATTTTCTCTAAAATACAGAATAATTTTGCAGAATATTACATCAGCCTGTTTCATCAAGAAACATTTAATCATTTTCTTGTGAAAGGCTGTGTGTGTGTGTGGGGGGGGGAACAATGTACATTTTAGGAAAGAAACTGTAATCAAGCTGAAGGGTGGGCTAACAAATATGGCTCTACCGTAAAAAGAAATTGTCTTGGAAATAAAACAAAGACCAGGTTAGAATGGTGTGGAGTCCACATCAACTGAAGGAAGGCAGAGAGGCAGGACTTGCTTTGTTCTTGCTGTTCCTTGCTAAATGGGTTTAATTCAGAAAGAGCTTGCGACATGATTAGCATTACGTGAGTGATTAACAGCGGGCTTCAGGTAAGCCCATAACTGTGAAAATCAATGTAATTTGAGCCATTACCAGAAAGTGCTTATTTTTGCACTTACAATAAAAAAAAATAATCACTCGGTCACAGCTAGCTACAATGCACCTCGTCCAGTGAAATATGCTTGCTTTATCTACAACAAGAATCAAAATTAAGCCATAGAACATTTTAGGAAGGAGTCTATCCGGGATAACCATTATTTTCTTCACAAGCTGGCATTTATATTTTGTAATTATTTTAAAGCAAAAGTTACAGACTAAGTAACTGGATCCCTACTAATAGACTCCCAGAAGGTTAAGATGTCTACCGTGCGCCTTGGGGGTCAGGAAATGTCTGTAATTCTAAATGACCCTCGGGCTTGAGTATGAAATACAGAAAAGTTGTTATCTCCCAGAGATTACGTTTGGCCTGTGTTATGAGTGATTTCATGGTATACAAAAACAGTACACAGCCCGAAAATAAACACTTTTTTTAAAAAAAAAAAGATAGGTATCTTTTTTAAAACTGAGCTTTTGGTTAAGATTTTGTGTTAGTTCTGGCCACATATCTTCAATCATTTTTAAGTGACCAAAACAAAAATTAGAAGATACTTAGCATGTTATAGTATATGTTATTTGAACATTCACATCATTCCCCACATTTTAAAATTTGTACTGCCCGATTCTTTGTTCCATTAGAAATTAGTTGGTGGAACTCCTAAATACATCTGGTAGTCAGCATTGTCCTTATTTTCTGTTCTTTGTTACAAGTCCCTCCTGGGTCGCCCTCCAGCACTGCCTGAGTGTAGATGGCTTACAAGGTCTTGTTCAGTTAACCCTGCAGCCTGGCCAGCCTGCAGCCAGTTTCTGGTCTGGCATTGTTCACATTGTAGCTCATTGGTGTTCTCTGTGAGAGGGCAGCAACAATGACTGTCTTCAGAAAGGAGCATGGCTTTTTTTTCCCCCCTCACATAAATGTACTAGTCAGCCAGACAATGACCTTGCTTTTTGCCATACAGGTGTCTGAATTTTCGTTGGGGATCTGCGAGCCTATTTTTAAAAGCTCTCCCCTATAAACATTTCCTCTATCCTTTTCATTTTTAGCACATGCTTGATTCATTTATTTGTGTGCATGTGTGTGTGTGTGTGTGTGTGTGTGTGTGTGTCTCCATGAGAGTGTGTGTGTGCATGTTAGGGGGCAGCTTCTGGGATCAGTTCTTTTTGTCCACCAGTGAGGTCCCAAGGATTGATCTCAGGTTGGTGGTGAGTGCCATTGCCCACCAAAACATCTTGCTGGGCTCCCTTTAGTTTTTTTTAACCTTAATAAGATGCCACTTACTTTGTAAATCATGTGAGGTTAAAGCCTGGTTTTGCCTTCTTCCTAACAGACACCTGGTTAGGCCAGTCTTATTTGTGAAGTAAAACACCCTCCCCCTTGATTAAAAAAACGAATTCCCTATACACTTAAATCTACTCCTGTGCTCTCTAGTTTATATGTGTCCTTAATGTGCTGCTCTGTCACTCTCCATTTTACACAGTTGGGCATCAATACAGGTCCTCACATACCCTGGTGAGCAATCTTCCACTAGGCTAGGCCTTAGACCCATCATATCATTTTGATCACAGTGACTTTACAATGAATTTAGATTTTTTTTTTTTTTTTTTTGTGTTTTGGTTTTTTGAGACAGGGTTTCTCTGTGTAGCCCTGGCTGTCCTGGAACTCAGAACTTTGTAGACTAGGCTGGTCTTGAACTCAGAAATCCAACTGCCTCTGCCTCCCGAGTGCTGGGATTAAAGGCGTGTGCCACCATGCCCGGCTTCAGATATTTTTTTTTAATTTTTATTTATTTATTTTTTTAGGTCAACTATCTCATTATGGCACCTTAGTTTTCATAGCAAGAGGACTTGATCTATATCATCTTAATTCATTTTAATTGATCAAAATACATTTTGTGTGTGTGTGTGTGTGTGTGTGTGCGCGCGCGCGCGCGCGCGCGCACACGCACGTGGCGCTCAGATTTCGTAGAGTTTTTTAGCTCATCATATTAAAAGCCTCATTATAGACTAAATCCCAAAGTTTTGGTTGTCGTGAGTAATTCGTATTTGATTGTATAATTTCTGAGTGCTGATGTTACAGGCTCACCTCAGAAAATACCTACACTTTAGCTAAAAGTAGAAATCCACTTCCCATTTTTAGATAAACTAACATAAACATGTGGAAATATTTAGAAGGTTTTGCTTACTATTTGAGAGTACGAGTGTCTTGGATAATGATTTCCTATTTCCTAGGGATAGCTTCAACTGATGAGCTCATTGATTCCTTCCAAAACACTTCAAATCAGTCTGGCTGGCCTTATTTTATGGGGGACACACTAAGACCTTGGAAAAGCCCCCTATCTCCTTTAGCTCTGGTTTCTTACCAAGAATATTGGGGAATGACATTTTTTTCCCCCAGGGGTTGAGATATTTAATGAAATAACAAACACATGGGAGCTTAACACAGAGGTGATAGACCATATATCATAGTGATTATTATATTATTAAACAAGTGCCTCAGGTCAAACTATAAGCAAGTAGTCTGGATATTTGACTTCAGGGCAATTTAACTCTAAAGTCTATGCAATTCTTACCCTACCCCCCTTGTCACGTTCTGGCTCCACACATGCATTTGCTGAATGGACTGCAAATACGAATTCAGAGCCAGAGTTTATTATAAGCTTCCACAGAAGGTGAGGATTCTAAACTTCCACAAAACATGAGAATTGTGAAGCTCACATTCAGGGATTTCTTGGTTTCCTTTTTCACATGCTGCCCTTCTGATTGCTTAACATTTAACAGTAAAAGTGCATAAACAACACAGTCTCCCAAGAGAAGGCTTACCTGACCGGAGATGGGGTCGGTGCCCGCACGTGTCTGACTGGGGAGGGAGAGTGTCTTATTGGTGATGGGGACTGTTGTCGGGCCAGCTGTGCTTTGGCAGCAACGGAAGGTGGTGTTGGAGACCTGGACTTGGGCTTAGGAGGTATCCTGGGAGGTGTTTTATGTGGCAGCTGTCCAGTGGCACCATCTATGACCATCTCAACTGTTGCGATTGATCTGGCATCAAAGTGGGCTTCAATCTTCTGAAAAAAAAAAAAAAAACATGAAAGCCGAAGCTGTGGTGAGTGGGAAAAGCCAGGGAAGCAAGAACGGGGAAGGCTGGGAGCTCTTTTATAGTAAAATTACTTTTTCGATCCGGGTTTGTCTTGTTTCTGAAATCTGAGCAGTCGAAACGATCGTCTTTGTCTTTTTAGCAGGTACTACTTCTTCACCTGCAGAAATGGAAAGATGAGTGTTTTAGGAGGGAAAAACATGATTTTTTTTTTTTTTAAGAAAATCCATTAGTTGGGACTTGAAAGTCATTACCATTTCCTGTGTGTAACAAGGAAAACCGTAGCAAGTTGTGGCTTTTGTGTGAATATAAATTAGATCGAAAAATGGAAGATGTGTGTAAGAAAGGAATTTCTTTGGACTACTTATTTAAATATCCCATTGTTTGCCAACAACATGCAGATGCACATTACTTAATTGACCCGAGTTCTGGTTATCATTCGGTAAACTGTAGCAAGATAAACTGTTCAACATTGAACTCTTAGAAGCCTCCGCCAGAGACCTTCCGATGGGGGTGAGAAAGGCAGTTTTGACCTTAGGTCAAGCTAGCACCCCCAGGACTGCCGTATAGGGGAGCCAAGTAGAACCTCAACCCCACTTGTTCCCACCCTAGGTCCCCC
Organism: Mus pahari; assembly: GCF_900095145.1. NCBI lineage: Eukaryota > Metazoa > Chordata > Mammalia > Rodentia > Muridae > Mus > Mus pahari. The sequence goes on from NC_034592.1 coordinate 62,996,166, forward strand.
TTCTCCTTCTTGCCTCTGCCACATACCTTGAACCACCAATTCTGCAGTGGAAGTAGCTCTTCCAACGCTGTTGGTGGCATTGACAGAATAGGTCCCGGAGTCTTCAGGGTATGCGTCCGCAATCAGTAAGCTGTAGAGGTCGCCTTCTTGAGAAATTTGGAAATCAAGGGAGCTCTGGATTTCGGCTCCATCCCGGTAGAACTTCACCACAGGTGTAGGGATTCCAGTCACTCTCACTTGGAGTCTCACTTGGCTTCCTTGTCTCACAGTCATGCTCTGCAGCCGCTGACTGAAGTTGGGTGGTGCTGTCTCGGCTGCCGGGGGGGGGGGGGGGGCAGAGAGGAAAATCAGGCCCAGGAGTTGGGGGTGCTCCCAACAGCTCTGAGTCTTAAAGCAGGGACCGACTCACTGATCCAGCATCGCTGACTGCCCATGAATCCTAGCTCTCCCACTTGGCAAAAGTCGGCTAAAAGGCAGCAGGAGCAGAAGGTTCCCCTGCTCACAATTCAGTTTCAATTGCTTCGCTCTTTCAAGCAGTTCTAGGCTACTACAGTTATTTTTTAATCTTTTTATTCACACACACACATGTGTGTATGTATGTATATATATATATATATATATATATATATATATATATATGCACATGTGAATGAGCTTGTGCCTGCTGTATGTGTTCAGGTGTCTGTCCATAGAGGTCAGAAGACCCTAGAACTGGAGCTACAGACAACCACATGGGTACTGGAAACCACACCCTGGTCCTCGGTAAGAAGAGCCAGCTTCTTGATTACTCAGCTCTCTCTCTCTAGCCCTTCATGTTTTACCCAAAAGTCTAGATGCTGCTGTACTACGCCAAACCTTTCTGCCATTTCTGATCCCTGACTCTTGCCTTTCGCTAAGACATTAAGGTAGTTTTTTGCAAGCTACTTAAAGTCACACTGAAGTGAATTCCTGGGGCTGGTAAGGTGAGTGCGTCCAAGAACTTACTGAATCATTCAAGTGTAATTCAATTAAAAAAAAAATCCTCCAACTAGATTGATATTTAAATGACCAAAATATTTACTTGCATTTAAAATGTTAACTCCACTCAACGGTGGTAGGCATTTGTGTTAACTATGCTTTTTGGTCAAAGCCTTCTTTTATATTAAGAGAAAATTTTCCTCTATAATTTTTTTAATTGTTTAGCAATTTCATATATTTTACAATACATGTTAGTTGTTTTTTTTTATCTCTTGTTCCCTCCTTGCCTCCTGCCCCCTCCTCCACTGGTAGCCTTCTTCTAAAGAAGCCCCCCCCCCTACTTTTTGGTCTTTTGTTTGCATGTGGTGCACTGAGTTTAGCTGGGGTTGCTGGCCCAGGCATGGGTGGGAGGATATATGTTGAACAAGACTATCAGATTAGTAGCTCCACTATGGGAAACAGTGATACCTGTCCTCCAGCTACCATTGACTGCCAGTACCCCCTCAGGGAAGGATACACCCATATGTGCTTCCAGCACCCCTGATGGAGAGTGGGGGTGAACCCATATGTTTCTAAGGTACTGTACCTCTTCCAGTTCTGAATTTTGGGGCACATAAAGCTCTTCCCTAAACGACCTGGTGTGCTTTGTGTTGAAGTCATTTATGACCATGGAATTAGACACCAGGAACAAATACGTGACATGATAGAGTTCAGACAGGACGTTGCTGTGTAATAAGCAGAATAGCTCTTATGATTCGTGTTTGCTCATCACAGTAAGTACTGAAGGGTGAACAAAACCCTCTGAGGCGATTGTACATGGCTTTATGGGAAACTGGAGTGGTATATTTGAATGAAAGCATTTGGCCTTTTCTGAGTATGTTTACTATGCCTACCTTATGACCTACTTACATCAGAATTACGGCAATGCTCATTAAAGTGGGAATTCCCAGTGACTTTCAGAACACTCCCTATTTCTTGATAACTTTATGGTAAGGCTCTAAATACTCTACCATCAGAGGAACATGATTTTTAGCGTTTATTCAAGATGCTTTGAGTATGTGATATGTACAGAGACCCTGCTTCTGAGGTGCTTCATCTTCAAAGAGGATGTAATTGTACAACCCACACAATGGTGATCGTTCATCCTATGATCCTTCTTCAGCTTAGGGGCTGCCCCCCACCTTGTGCATACAGCTCTATCTGGACATCTGTCCTTCTGGCCCGCCTGATAGGCTAGTCCCCAACAACTAACCTGTCACAAGAAGCTCAGCAGTACTAGTTGCTTGTCCAGATCCATTGGTGGCTCTCAGGGAGTATCGTCCACTGTTGGCTTTAGTCACGGCGGGGATCATCAATCTAGCGCGGCCATCGCTAAAGGAGATCTGCACGCCGGGCAGAGTGGAAGTTGAAATCACCTGGCCATCCCGAAACCAGCTCACCTCAGGAACTGGGGAACCTGGAAGGCAAGCAGAGTCATCTTTGTGTTGGAGTGGGCGTGGTCCAGTCCTCTGTTCTCTCTCATTAAACCTTTGAACCAGCCTGGCAATTAGCCAGAGTGGAACCCCATATAGTGATAGTGACACCATGACAGTCATGTGATAGACATGTAAAACTATGGGCCATTTGTGCCCCTCCGTTTTATAGATTGGGAGCTTGAGGTGCACTAGAGTTTCGTCATATTCCCAAGGCCTCTCAGCTATCAGTGGTACAACTTTGGATAGAACTGTCGTCTTCTACCCCCTGGCCAGTGCGCTATCTGATTTAGTTTGGTAGAAATCATTAAAATAAGCAGAGGGGTCCCTAAGCATGGAGAACTGCGGAAACTTTGAAGGAGAAAGTGACAGTTGTCACCTCTGAAGGCAAGAGGCAGCAAGGCCATCTTACAGCTCTGCCTCCGGAGGGCATGCTTGGGCCCCTCCTCTGCTGTTTCGGGGACACTGTCCAGCATGTCCCTGCAAATGTCACTGCAGCAGAAACGCCCTCACAGGGACAGACTGTTCCTCATGCTAACTCCAGAGCCAAACCCAGTCATCCAGAACAAGGCGTAAAGTCTGAGCAGAGAGGGGAGAGCCATTCTCTTCGCCTACTGCTAAGATCCGTATCCGTGGTTTTGTGTTTTATTAAAATCTAAATGTGTTCAGAATCGGGGAGGCTACTTCAGGGAAGGTTTACTTTGCATCTGACATAAATGCTTGTGACTGGTGTCCTTGAGACGGGAGGTGATGATATTAGCATGTTCCTGTGCTGTCCTTACACAAGTTGACCTCCTGTTATGGGAGAGTGAAGTTTATTAGACTAATTTGAGAGTGTCAAATGTCATCTGTGACGTATTTCTAAGAATTTGAAGACACAGAATTAGAAGGAACTGAGGCTGTGAATATGATAGCTCACTACTAACACAAAGGTGAAAATCCCCACAGACACCATGTGTGTTCTGCTCAGTTTAGAAGTTACAGAGGGGTTGAAGAAAAATTGGGGAGTCAGAGTTCATCATGCAAGAGGAAAACTGAACTGACTTCCATCAATAGCAAGTAAGTGATGAGTGACGGCATGATGTTTGTGCAAAGTGTTATGCAGTATGTAAGACTCACATATAATACAGAGAAAGGAAATGGAAAGAAAACTTTAGTTAATATCTTTATTACAAGCATACATTTAAAAAGATAGAGAAAATGTGTTCACTGCAGGGATACATTGAATTATGAACTTATCATGGATATCAGTAAATCCATATAAACTTACATGACCAGTTATGTAGGTACTATAGAAGAAGATTGATTAAATCACTTTGAAATTATTTACAGTATAGTTTATAGGCAAGGCTCCCTTGTTATTCATCATCCAAGGTCTATAATCACCCCTAAACCAAGGGATGAAGAAAAAAGAAATGGGTGAAATTCCTTTTAAATAAATAGGGAAAAAATGTTTGTACCCTTTGAATATAAAGACTAAAAGGAGAAATGGTATTATGTGTTGCCATTCATTACAAAAGGGAGTTCTTTAATACACTAGAATAATTTAATAAAGATTAAAAAACCAATAAAATAACTATAATGAGTAGTCACTGTGTCTGCTCCTAGGGAAATTTGGGATGATATATTTCCATGTATGTATAATATAGTGTAAATTTAATACAATATATTAACATATTAAATTATATAATGTTAAATTATATATTAGCATATTTAATAATATATGATATATAAAATACATATTTCACATATATAAAAAAATTGAGGTGCACAGATTACCTACCAAGAAGCTGTCACTGAATCCCACAGCACTAGGGTTCTACTCTGTCAGACTAGTTCCGCCCCGGAACCCAAATGTAGAATGACCACATTTGATCCTTCTTAGTCGCTGGATTCTGACAGCAAATTTTAACCTGATGCTAATTATTTTTGCTTTGTAGAATTATAAATATGAATAAAACATTTTCAAAACTTTTTTAAGTCATTATATTGTCAGCATCCTGTGAATGGTGTGCCCTTAAAATGACCTTTCCACAGTGTTGTGCCAATTTTACATAGCAGAAGCAGTGTTTAAACTTGGTTTCAAGACAAAAAAAAAAACAAAGTTTCCGTATTGGAGGAGGCAGGTGGAACAGAAGGGAAAGCCTGCATGTGAGCTTACCACTAACGTGAGCCTCAAAGGTTGCGGTACTACCCTCCAGTACCACAACGCTTTGTAACGGCTGCGTAAACGTCGGTGCTTGAGTAGTCATCTTTTCAGGCACTCTGGAAAGAAAAAGAAAAACCAGTAAGAATATTGATGCTCAGGGCCCCTCAGCCTCTTCTTGGTGGAGACAGACATGTATTTCTCCAAATGGATTAGTCCAGTATGCAGCCCTAGAGCCACATAGGAAGCCTTCTCCTGGTGCTCATGCAGTTGACCTTTGAGTTAATTTAAGGGAAATGGGCGAGGGGTTGGGGTGGGGTGGGGGTGGGGGGNGGGGAGGGGGAGTTGGCCAAGCAGAGCAAGGAATGCCTCCTAGTGGTCAAAGTGGGAATATTCAATCATACCAACAACGGATATTCAGGTTGGGCCAGAGTGAAAGGGAAAACCAAGCTACAACATAGGAGCAGCCAAGGGATTTCAGAGATGCAATGTGACAAATGAACCTTTATTTCAACACAGCATGGAAGAGACGGTGACATAAACAACAGTTCCCTTTCCAGCAGCTCTCACACACAGTGCCAACGGTTCATAAGGTGACCTTGCTCAAGGCTCTGTCCCCCTCACCTAAAAATCACTGCCCAAATGAAAAACCTGTGCTTTGCAAGCGGTTCGCCTACTTGAAAAGTGTAGGCAAGTGTTTTGTCATCCTCAAGCTTTTTTCCCTCTTTCTGATGGCATAAGGGACTTTCCACATCCTAACATTCCTGTGCATTGTACGCAATGGCACAATTAATGCTGCTGAAGTAATATTCACGAAGAATATGTAATGGGCTGAAATTTATTACAGGTCTGAAAGAAAAACGCTACCTTGAGTTCTTCACATGGATGGAGCAGTGTGTGGACTAAATCACGGAAAGCTGTGGGAATTGTTCATGGGAATTAAAACACCTGTGCTTTATGTGAAATATTCAACAATAACCAAAAAAAAAAAAAAGTGAAATCTGCAGCTAATTCCCTTTGTAAGTGGAAGAAAGTATTTCATGTACCATTTTTGGAAACTATGTGAGAAAATTCTTATGCATAAATAACTAAGTATTCACCTTGAAACAAACCAGGGTTCTGACATTAAAGGGCAGGCTCTGAATTGTCAATTGCCTCATTTTTATCTTTCACAGAATTCTTTGTTCACTAAATGTTACAGCGCAATATTCTTCTTAGTCCTGTAACTCATTTTTTTTAGACAAAATTCATACCCCATAAAAATCCAGATGTCATCCAAAAGTTTTCAGGAAACATTTCTCAGAAACTCTTGCTTCTAGCACATTATCTTTCAGATGAACACATTTTATGTCTAATTTTTCCTGTCTGTAAGCCAGTGTATCTTCAAAATAAATTTGCTATCTCCTTAGATAAACCATGTATAATTAAGTATTTATCTAATAACGGGCATTTACAATTTGTAATCTAATCCCAGGAAGATAGGGAATCAAAGTGTATTTAGAAATTAAGAATCTTTTATTTCCTGCCCTTTTTAGTATTAACATTATCTCACATCATATAATTGGATTGTGGGTTAAATTAAAACGCATAATGAGATCTAGAATCTTCTAGAAAGCAATTCTATAGCTTCATTGAAAACTTATAAAATGTTGAGAATTAAGTGGCCTAGCTGGGTTTGATATTCTTATTATCTAGGAAGACAAAATTTGTTTCTGTGAGCACTTGTTTCTCAGAGGCCTAAGGCTGAAGGCATGCATCTGAAATGTCACACTCCCAAAATAAACCGTCCAGCTTGACGGACAGCAGACAAGTGTTCTGCCGCTGTCCCCAACAGATAGCTCAGCAGTTGATTCCCTTAAAAAGTCATCGGGTGTAGCTGATGCCACATGGGTTTTCTCTGAGCTATTCTTGGTCTGCCTTGCTTTATCAACGAGTCACATAACCTTGTACATTCTCAGCAGACAAGTTTACTAAGGAAGCAAACATTCATGCCCCCATTTCAGACCCCTGGTTCTAGGACATCCCGTACATTTTAAAAATCAGAATGGTTGACTATGGCTGTGGACATAAACACTTGATATTCATTCTCATTCTCTCTCTCTCTCTCTCTCTCTCTCTCTCTCTCTCTCTCTCTCTCTCTCTTTCTGGGAAATGTACATTTCAAAACCAAATTTAAAACGCAGATTCACACTGTAGGTCAGCAAGATGAAACCTTTAACAGAAGGCATTTATTGCTCAAATCATCCAATACTAACCAATCAGAAAGAGCCCCGGGAGTCAAACAAGCTGGTTCTCACTCACCTGATTTCTCAGGAGTGCCCAAAAAGGGTGGGACCAAGCCCAAGTTGCTTCTGAAACGACGTCCTACGTGGAGTTGGTTTTTCCAACCATCTCCGACATGAATCGGTGAGCCTCTAACCCTCCAAACAAAACCACACAGTCTTGACTGTGTGGTTTTGTTTCCTATGCAATCCCTACACCCGAGGCGAGGTGGGAATGCGCGACTGCTCCAGAGCCAGGGGCTGGCCGGCCCTTATATTCCCCAGATCTGCTGACAGCCCAACATCCTTAGAGCCCGGCTCCGTGATTGGCTCTGTTAGGAAAGCATGATGGGAGAGGACCTATTTGGGAGTATCACAGACCACCTGTTCCTCTGATTGGCAGTGCTAAATTTAGCCTTTCAGAAGAGGCTTTACTGAGGAAATAGAATTGTATTTTAAAAGCAACCACACTGGGGCTCAGAGACAAGAGTGGTTGTTACAAACGTGAAAACTCTACCCAGGTGGAGCGGAGGCCAGAATGTGACAAAGGATAAAACTTCTGGACATTCGTAGATCTAAAACGATCCCGAACTTGAGCCCCGTGCCCTGTGAGTCAGGCTCCACTTCTGTTCCCTGCCCTCTAAACCCAACCAAATGGACCTGTCAATCATGACAACTGATAAAGTAATTTATATCACGCATAGGTTTCATCTTCTCTGAAGACTCCGTTTCGATAAACTTAGCATTTGAAGAGAACTCATTTGTCCCGTTTGTTCTATAGAATAGGCATGCCAATGCCAGTGAGTTACGCGTGCCACAGCCTTGCAGGAAATAACACCCAAAGGCAACGTCTGCATAAGGCTTCGGTTTAGTCTGTGTGGGACAATGTCTTTGCTCTTGCTAGAGTTTATTTTTGCCTGCCAGTAGTATTTACCAATACCCATGGGCTGCCTTGCTGAGTGGTGAATCTGGGTTTAAACCATCCATAGGTTTTTTTGTTTGTTTGTTTGTTTTGTTTTGTTTTTAACTTAGTGTAAGATTAGTACCAGGGTGTGCTACTAATTTCTGCAGCTTGCTGTCACTAATGGGAAGTGTTTAGGGCATGATATACTTGCTATTTTAGGAGTGAATTTAATTTCAAGCAAGAGATAGTTCAAATACAAAAGATCATATCAAATGGCCTTTGTTGTGGCTCAACTCAGGGATTTGTAAAATTCTGCTCAGAGTGAAGAAAATTGACTCATTGATAAAGGAAAGCACTTCTATCAATAAAATAGACTTTAAAAAATTAAATTTTAAAACAAATTTCCTTATGTTTGTAATAAAAATGTTCCCTGTTGTGGAATAAATTGGCCTTGCAGTAGACTTTGAACTTTTTGAGCCTTTTTAGTCTCCTGGTTACCTATGTAGTGATAGTTCATTAACATTTAACAGCTTCAATTTACCGCAACCGGCTCCGTGCAGCCCTGATAAGAAGCTGACACCACCACCGCGTCCTTATTTAAACTGCTATCTCCCTTACCTAAGTGCTGCTGTCTGTGCTGGAGCCGCCATGCCCAACCCCCACCAGACAGTGCCTGCTTTAACTCAGTTTCATCCCTTTCTTCCCAAATGACCAGTTTCATGTTGTGTACCTTGACAATGACTCCCAGCCAGAGACTCCTGTTAAAGGAAACATGTCAGTCATAACAGACAATAAGTGAGCTTTTTGTTTGGGGTGCTCAATAATTTGCTGTTTATTTAAAATTCATTTGTGCAGCTCTGTGTGTGTGTGTGTGTGTGTGTGTGTGTGTGTGTGTGTAGCATACATGTTTCTAATCTGGAGTATGTCAGTGTCATGTCATGTTTATCGGGGTCAAGCCAAGCCATTTTGGCTCTGGAAACCATAGCTAACAACTGAATAGAGATCTGGAGCTTGTAGTTCCATTGAGTTGAGCCCAGCACAGTTCAGGGAGCAGATAAGCTATGAAAATACATCGTATATTGCAAACATGAAGTCATGTGTGTCTCCTCCAGAGCTGCCTGTCTGTTCACAGTCCTTGAACTTTCTAGACCTTTCAGTATTATTGAGATACCAGCCTTTGGGTGCTCAGGTTGAGAGAACACTCCAAGTTAAGGAGGAGAGAGGGAGGATAAGGAAGGAAAAGGGAATCAGCAAACACCCACTGCTATGAAAAGAGGCAAGGTGACTGATGTATAAACAGGATCAGATTGTGTCTAGCACCACAGTGAGCATTAGCTTTTTCATGAAGTTTGGCATAGTTGGAGCATAGTAAGCCAGCCTGTTGGAAATGAGCCACTTCTCAGACAGAGGAGTTTGCTGATGCTGTAAGATCTCCATTTAGTATCCCGACTGGGGAGTCACACAGATAATCCCAAACAGCTGCTAATTCAAATATAATGCCTGCTTAGTTTTGGAATGTGTGGCATGATTCGCCCTTTGAGCATCATATTCAATGTAATTTACCAAATATTTATTAAACACATGCTCAATGCTGAACACTTTAAATTATTATGATTTACAGTCTGTCACTCTTTCCTGGACAAATATGGACTGGGCGGTGGTGACTTTGTCCCCAGCCCTGTGCTAGAGGTCAGTCGCACCCTCAGAGAAGTCAGCCTCCTTTATTAAATTCCTATGGAAGAAGGCCTTCAGAGCCAAAAGATAAGCAGTGACTATTCGGTGACTGAGATGGAGGTTAGAGCATCGGATCATTCACCTGGCTACTCACTCACCACCTCGGCTGCCTTCAGACTTCCTTGTGTGACACAGAACCACTTACCACAGTTCCAACTTCCTGAGAGGCATTTGAGAAGTAGGTCCAGTTTTAATGCTTAACACAAGAGAAGTATCTAAGGGAAACAAGCAAAATTAGTGCCTCTTATACTTTATATATATATAACAAATATATATATATATATATATATTTGTTAAAAATATATTGCTACTGGTGATGGTATTATAGTTATTCATGGGATACACAAATTTGTCCCCTAGAAGTCTGTAATTTAGTAAGTCCAGGAGTGTGTATTCACACAGCATCTGCATAATCCTCCCCATGCTCTCATAACTCCAATATGCAAACATGGGCTCAGAGCTTTTTTTCCACAAGGAAATAGATCAAAGCAAGTGCAGGAAGTGCATAAGGAAGGAAGTGCTGAGTCCAGCAGCTTGTGTTCATGTGTGCCTTCTGTAGGGGACAAAGAAGCTACACACACAGGGTGGGAGAGAGGCAAGAAATTGTTGCTTAAAGTTTAGGTGAAGATTGTCTCTTCAACGTCCATCACTCTTCACTCTATGCTAGTGGTCAGCATCATATCTACTATCACACTAAAACCAAAATGTTATTTTACACACACTTGGCACTTTCACCAGAGTAAGAAATCAGAAAGTATAATTCTTCAATCTCTCAACAGCACCAACTGCAGAGTCAAGTGAAGGGAGTCCCAGCTTTGAGTCTCAGTGGGCTATAGACAACTTGAGTCTCTGATTTGCCTGTTGTGGGTTGTGGATTATAATATCTATTTCAAAGACCTGACAGGAAGATTAAATGACAGGAGGATGAGGCAGTGCCAGGACAGTGGGAACCTGACACACGATGGGTGTCCAGTTGTTTGGTTCCTGTTGAGCATGACACAAGACAAGTATTTCCGGTGCTTCCCAACACTGATTTGATCGGTACCTAGCCATCTGATTAAATATGGAAGAGAGTGTATTCTAATAAATCTTTGAAGACTCAAAAATGACCTCCCAGCAACACAGGACATCCTCCCCCCAAAGGACTTCAGAAGGTGATATGACATTTAAGTTTTGATTAAAACAGAACCCAAGCAAAACCAGAATCATATGGAAGAAATAAATGAGGTTTCCGGAGACCTGAAGCAGTAACAGATAAGCCAGGTCAGATCAACTCAGTAGACACTGCAGCTAAAATTGTCATCAAGTAGCATGATTCCTCATGACGATGGGAGGTGGCTGGGTTCATTTTATGTAGGGACAACTATAAACACTGCACCTGAGATTAAAGGCTCCTGCCAGAAATTGTCTTTTTTTGGGTGAAAAATACATTTTGGTCTGACACAAAGAAACCTGCAGAAATGAAAATAATGGGTTTATCAAATGCCTATACAGACAGACAGGCAAACCAGTCCACTGCATTTAGGGTGGTAACATGTCAACACATTTAACTCAGGAGAGGGTCTTCCAAAACCGGGAGAGTAGAAAGCAATCGAGCTTGATGTCAGTGCCATGGTCTATGAAAACAAAGGGACGCTTCAAGAAGTGTTTTCTCTTTCCTTCCCTTTTCAAGTGAGTCCCGAGTGTGTCTCCCTGTGCCAAGGAGCTGAGATGCTAAAGACCTGAGTGTTCTTCACCTGATGTTAATTAAGAAAGTAAGGGCTATGTAGCAATGCACCCACATCAAAGGAAAAAAAAAAAAAAAAAGCCAACCGCCTGGGAGCCAAATGCAGAGACTGGAGAACCCTGTAGGTTGAAATAGGGAAGCTCACAGGGGAGAGCTGGGGTTGGCTGTTTGCATCTCATTCAACAACAGAACTGGTTTTATTGTCGTTGTCTTTGTTGTTGTATTTATTTATTTTATGTATGTGAGTACACTGTTGCTCTCTTCAGACACACCAGAAGAGGGCATCAGATCCCATTACAGATGGTTGTGAGTCACCATGTGATTGCTGGGAATTGAACTCAGGACCTCTGGAAAAGCAGTCAGTGCTCTTAACAACTGACCCATTTCTCCAGCCGCCCCCCCCCCCGGGGTATTTAAAAAAAAAAAAAACATAGAAAATACAAGAGAGATGAAAATAGGAAGGCAAAACCACACCAAAGAACAACATAAAATCACTGTTCTAGCTTTTCTTCCTAGAGTGGGGGGGGAGGCGCTGTGTGTGGAGAGGGAAGTGGAGAAAGAGAGAGAGAGAGAGAGAGAGAGAGAGAGAGAGAGAGAGAGAGAGAGAGAGAGGAGTGAGGGGAGGAGAAAGGAAGAGAGAGAGAAAGAAAAAATATCTGGATTATATAGAAAGGAGCCCCTGGAGGAAGGGCAGCCCAGCCCCTGAGCTAGAAAGTTCAAGGTCTAGGGTGGGCAAGATAAGCCAGGTAGGGACTGAGGGATGCTGGGAGAACCTGGAGGCCAGGTCTGCTCTGGTATGTAAAATACGCACCTCAAGTCCAAAGCCAAATATGAACAAACGCTGGCAAAAACAGCCTGGGGGAAGAAGGGATTCCTTTGGCTTACAGGTTACAAGGCCATCATCCTAGGAAGCTGAGGCAGGAACTGAAGCAGAGACCCAGAGCAACTTTCCTTACCTGCTTGTGCCTCTTTACGACTCCCTCCGCTTACTTACCTTCAACTATAACCCAGGACCACCTGTCCAGGTCGGGCTGAGCCCTCCCACCTCCCATGTTAATCAGTAATCAAAATGCTCCACCATGTGTTTACAGGCCGGTCTAAGCAGGCAATTTCTCAAATGAGGTTCCCTCCTTTTAGGTGCCTCTAGTTAGTGTCAAATTGGCAAAATCTAACAGGCAGTTTCCATTCAAGAAGGTCACCATTTTTGCTAGAGTTGATCTGATGTGTTGGTGAGCAGTTGACGAAGTAGACAAAAAGTAAAAACAAACAAACACAACCTAAGTTTCAACAGAGGACAATGTACTGCCTGGTTTTGTGTGTCAACTTGACACAAGCTGGAGTTATCACAGAAAGGAGCTTCAGGTGAGGAAAGGCCTCCATGAGATCCAGCTGTAAGGCATTTTCTCAATTAGTAATCAAGGGAGGAGGGCCCCTTGTGGGTGGTGCCATCTCTGGGCTGGTAGTTCTGGGTTCTATAAGAGAGCAGGCTGAGCAAGCCAGAAAGTAACATCCCTCCATGGCCTCTGCATCAGCTCCTGCTCCCTGACCTGCTTGAGTTCCATTCCTGATATCCTTTGGTGATGAACAGCAATGTGGAAAGTGTAAGCTGAATAAACCCTTTCCTCCCCAACTTGCTTCTTGGTCATGATGTTTGTGTAGGAATAGAAACCCTGACTAAGACAGACAATATATAAGCTTCCTTGGGAAGAATAATGAATTTAATATATGTGAGTATGCTTATGTCAAATTTAATGACCTAATTGATAATATTGATTTTATTGTTGGATTTTTTTTCTATTTTTATGAAATTCAAGGACATAGCACTCACTGCAACACACTAAATATGACAAAAAGGACGGATTAATGAGACTCATGCCATGTTTAAGAAGTTAGGAATAGAAGTGGGGCTTCTTCTTGATCCATAGCAATAATCTATGTACAAATGATCATTAGTAGATATCACCACTCTTAGGGCTTCATTCGTAGGAATTAAAGCTGAAGGCTAGGTTCAAACTCCGATTGGTACCCTGGTGTTCTCTATAGTTACTTGAGAAGTGACTACCATAGCCTTCAAACAGTTTACAAAAGCTCATGTGCCTATTGTTATTATTAAAGCCTCCAGATTTTCCCATGGGCCTTGACAACAGGCAATGCTCATTTCAAAGTAATTTATGGTTTTCAAAGTAAACTCAGTTCCAGTTTGATAATTATATTCTTGTGCTGTAGAATGTTGGTGTTAGCATGTTTTTTGTTGCTGTTGTTGTTTTGTTTTGTTTTTCTCTTTTGTGAAAGAGGAAGGTAGGTACCCGGAGAAGGCCACATGCAGGTTAAATCTGCCCTAGAAATGTGCGACACAAACTCAGCTGAAGGTCCCAGCTACACATTGTTTCAGGGGGTCTGAGGGAGAGGGTCTTTGAAGAAGTCATGTTTTGTCTTTGGTGTTAGAAACAAAGTGACTTTTTTTGCCCCTATTTCTTTCTCTAAGCCTTGTTTCTTTGAGACAGGGTCTTTGCCAGATAGCTTAGGCTGGTCTGGAACTTGAAGTCCTCTTGTTCTGTCTCCCAAGTACTGGGATTATAGGTATGCACCAACATGACTAGTTTCTAAGACTTTTACATGAAGGACTTTAGGGAATGGTGTTTGGCAATGTGAGCAGGAATTACTGCTAGATAAAGAAACGGAGAGGATTAGTCAGTTTAATCATTTGTTCTTCTGAATATCAATACACTCAGTCCTTGGAGCACGTGTTTAGGTTGGTCTGTTGCTATGTATTGTGCTGCTAAATTCTGTACCTGAAGGTCTAGGCCTACAAATGACTTCTGTTAACAAGCTTTTGTTTGGCAAACCTTGTTCCTTGATTTAAAACTATTGGTTAAATAAAAATGGCTACAGTCAATTACTGGAAGGATTAGAGGTGGGTGGGTAAGAAGTAACCTGGTTGGAAGAGGAGACACCAGGAGGAAAGAGGAAGAAGGAGGAGGAGGAGGAAGCTGCCACGAGGGGAGATGGATCATGAGCCTGTGGCCAGGAGAGACATCGAGTATCTGGGGTACACCAGTGGGGAGGTAGCCAGGCCTGCAGTTAGAAGAGTAGATTGGGGGTGATCCCCCAGGAATTGTAACAGCCAAATGAAATAACCATAATCTGGGTCTCATTTATTTGTAAGCTAGTCGGGAATAAGCTTACCCCGGGTACAAGGTGTTGACATCAGAGATCCTTGACACTTGCAGGTTTGAGATCTTGTGAATGGCACTATAGTTACAGCAGCTAATTTGGGGAAGGATGGATGTGAATTGTGTTATGATACAGCACATGTTGGGGAGCCAGTCCCATTCCTCTCTGCTAGGTAAGCTTAGAGTAAATCAGGGAGACAGCCATGTGCAGAACTGCTGCTCTTTGTGTGAGTGTGTAACTGACTTGAGAATAATGCAAAGTGAGGCTTCCTGACCAGGGAGCCCCAGCGACCTCCTGACTCCTCTCGCTCTGTGCTGGGATGACTAGTGTGTGCAACCAAACTCTGCTTTGGGCATGGGGATTGGAGTTCGGACTCCAGTTCTCAAGCTTGTGAGGGACTAAACTCCACCCCAGACCCCCAGCCTTGCTCCTCTCTTTTGTGTCCCAGAGAATCACATTAAATGAGGAAAACCATGTTCAAGGAATGTAATAGGAAATGTAAGTGGGAAACAACCTACCTGTCTACCAACAGAGACTTTATGCACCAAGACAACAGATACTAGGAATCTCTTACAAAAGAAAAGCAACTGGAAAAAGGAATCGGTTTGCTACAAATTACAACCTTCAATGAGACCATGTCAATCAAACCACCTCTGTTCGGACACACTGGTATAAAAAGTAGCAAATGTGTTCTAAGAAATTGATACAAGACACTCTGAGGAGTTAACATAGGATGGCTTAGTTTACAGTTCGGCTAGTGAGGCCAGCTATTTTGGGGTGTGTGTGCTGGGGATCAAACACTTGAAACTAAGTTATAGCCCCAATCTATTGTTTCTTTTTTATTTTGAGACAGAATCTTACTAAGTTCCTCAAGCAGGCCTTGAACCAATAATCCTCCTGCCTCGACCTCCCAAGTAGTTAGGATTACTGACCTGTGCAACTGAATATTTTTTCAGAAGAAGGAAATATCTCAATGTGGAATAAACCTCTAAAGTAGAAAAGGAATAATAAAGTATTTCACTAAAATATAAGAAAACATTGTGGAACCTTGCAGGTAAGTGAAACTTTCTTAAATAACTCCTAACATTCATCTACAAAGGAAACCCTGGATTCCCCAAGTAACTGACTTTTGGATGATGTGATATGCCCCAAAATGAGAAGACTTGAAAAGATAGTGCATATGTTAGTAAAGGATGGACTGCCTCACTGTGTGAAGGTAAGATACAAATATATGAATCTTAACAATGTTTGAAGTAGAAAACACTTGACAACTTAAACGTTAAGGAAGAGGAAAGTGGCCAAATGACTTGTGGTATAGTCATGCTGTGACTATTATCTAGCAATAAGGGATCATGTGTTAGACCCATGTTTTGTCCCAGAAAAGATGGCCATGATAGTGTGTGAGAAACAAGTTATAGCATGATATGCAGGTTGTATATCTTCAATCACGACTGTCCCTTACTTAGACTTTTATTTGCCTGTTGTTTGTTTTGTTGTTCTAATTATCTTACTCTCCTACTGGGCTGTAATCTTCAATAGGAAAGCAACAGACTCTTTGGACCGTGGTGAAAACCTATCATTTATCTGTCATATCCAGATGTTTGAGTTTGTACTGTGAGCCTGTCCTACTTTTGCTATGAAAAAAAAAAATGTGTCCAAAATCATTTACAGAATTTAAAAATAAAGCAAGAACATAAAATCTACTTAATAAAAAGTAATTAACAAATACAGTTTGTGTGTGTGTGTGGTGTGTGTGTGTGTGTGTGATATTTTGTGGATGAAGATGGTCCATGTGAAAGAAATGAATATAAGGATGAGTCTAGTATATCTTATTCAAAGCAATTGGGGTGCTGTTATGCTTATTTCTGAGCTAAGGGGAAAGGGGAGCTGGAGGAAAGATAGCCACTGATGTGGGCAAAACTGAGATGTTGTGAAATTCACCTACAAGTGCTGAGCACATGGAAGAATCCAGAGTCTGTGATTGAAATCTCAAACCGCAGCAGGAAAGTGCACAGTTCAGAAACTAGCGCAAACAAGGATGGAACGTGTCACTGCCGATGTTCGAGCATCTCCCACTAAGTTACGTGAACAGCAGAATATAAAGTCCTTTGTGGAGGACAGAGAACACAAAGGGCAGAAGGAGGAGAACTCTTCAAGGCTTGGATGGGCATGCCACCCACTTCCTCACAGTGAAGTATGATTGGGCAGCATTTTCACTGTGATGGATGGGTGACATCTGCCTTCATTGCTTAGCTTGCACTCCATGTTGAAGGTGAGAGGGAAGGGGCTCACTACCACGTGATAGACAGAGATGCTTGAAGAATGAAGCTCTGAAGGCATAATGAGGATTCCAAACAGCACTGGAATTGGGCTCTTGAGATGTAGTAAGACACAACTGAACCAAGGCTAGATCCATAAAGTCCCTCAACAAGAGTCAGTGGGTGGTAGCACTCTTCAACCTGTAGTAGCAGAGGTAGATCCAGAACTGGAAAATGAGGGATAGGGGTGCTATCTGAATTGTTCTTGTATGGGAGACAGATTGTTAAGGTCTCTTTAATGAGGCAGAATATCACTCAAGCCAGAATAGAATGTCAACAAAGAATCTTCTAAGAGATCTTTAAAACTTTCACTACTTTATTTTATACTTAACAATAAAAATTTGGTTAGGTTTTTTTTTTTTTTTTTTAACCACTTCAAACATTTGTTGTTGTTTTTTTCTGACTCACTCATCAATGAGGACTCGTCACCTTTTTAGAACAAATTTAGGTTTACGGGAATCAGGTGAGCAGAAAACTCTGCTCTCTAACTCCTCTGGGCCCTGTCTTAGTCGGCGTTCTATTGCTGTGAAGAGTCACTATGACCACAGCAACTCTTATAAAGGAAAACATTTCATCGGTGCTGGCTTACAGCTCAGAATTTTAGTCCAATGTCACCCTGTCGGGAAGCATGGCAACACACAGGCGGACATATTGCTGGAGAGGTAGCTGAGAGTTCGATATCCAGATTATCAGGAAACTGACATACTTGGTCTGGCTTGAGCATTTGAAACAGCAAAGCCCACCCCCAGTGACACATTTCCTCCAACAAGGCCACACCTACTCCAATGAGGCTATATCTAATCCCTGTTAAGTAGCTCCACTCCCTAACAATTTAGCATTCAAATCTATGAGCCTAGGGAGCTATTCCCATAGAGCATAGCACTCCCTCTAGTTTCTCCCATTAACATTAGTGAATTACATTTAATGTGCTGCATTTGCCTCAAGGGATGGACTGAAGCTGATACATTGTTCACTGAAGCCCCGAGTTTTGTATTACCAGCATTCTTTTGATATATATCCTTTGGGTTGCAACAAATGTATGTGGTGGCATGTGGTCACAATTACAGTATCATATGTAACAATTCCTCTGCCCTAAAAATCTTCTGAAGTCTCCATACTCACTTCCCTGTTCCTCCCCAGCCCCTGGCAAGCACGTTTGTTTTTATTGCCTCCCTGCACATACTGCCTTCCCAGACGATACTGCAGTTGGAGCCATATGGTCTACAGCCTTTTCAAATGAGCATTTGTTTTAAGCTCAGCAATATGCACTTAAAATTAGTCTATGTATTTCCATGGCTAGGCAGTTCGCTTCTATTTTCTGTTGAATATTCTAAGGTTTGGGTGTAACACAGTTGTATGTACACACTGAAGGACATCTTGGTGACATTAACATCTGAGTGATTATGATTAAAACTGCTATTGGTTTTTTTCCCCATGTGGTCTGAGGTTTTCTACTCATGGGAATAAGTACTTTGGCTTGCTAGTAGCGTCTAATTTGTAGAGAAAGGCTAAATCGTCTTGCAAAGTGGCTGCACCATTTTTGCATTGCCATGATAAGTGAGGGTTCTCATGGGGCCACATCCTTGACATGTGGCATTGTCATTGCTTTGGATCTTAGCCATTCTCAATGGGACCATTCTGGACTATTTTTCGACCAAAATAGGTGAGTATCTTAGAATAATTAGCATGTATGTCACCCTGGGAAGAGAATGAAAAAAATAAAGCCAAAACAGTAACTTTAGATTTGTCTCTCTGCGTAAATGAGAGTGGTTTCATTCATTCATTCATTCATTTTTATAATAGCTTTCTAGGAACAGATTAAAATCTGTGACATAATAAATCAGAGATGGGATTTTGGATCATTCACAAATGTATTTTTGTGCTTTTAAAGTTTTAATGTTGGTGCTGAAGAGATGGATCAGTCAGTAGACTGCTTGCTGTACTAGCATGCGGACCTAGTTTGATGCCTAGCACCTCTTAAAAACAAAACAAACCAACCAGGTATGGAGAAATGGGGAGGCAGAGACATGAAGAGCCCCGACCCCCTGGGGAGGCAGCCAGTCTAGCAGAATTAGTGAGTTCCAGATTCAGTGGAAGATCCTGTCTCAAGAACCAAGACGGAGAGTGATTGATGAGCATTCTCAATGTTGACCTCTGGCCTCCACATGCACATCGGTGTACACACATGAACACATACATTATCTGACAAAGGCTACAAAGATACTGTGGTATGAGCATGACCAAAGTATGTTACATGCACGAATAAAAATGCCACTATGTTTTGTACAATCAATGTGTGCTAACACAATAGAAGGCTAAAAGGAGTACAGTCCTTATATGGAGTGTGGCTAATTCTACATGTGAAACAAACACTTAGAGACACTGAGGATGTTTGGTCCTGGTCTCCAGTTTTTGCCTTAACACGTTTGCTATGGCTGTTGGCTTCTCAGGTATACATTCTGGTCTGAAACGTGACACTGCTTCTTTGAGAAAGAAGCATGTAGTATCTTCTGAATTGGCATTCTATTTATTCATCCCTGGTGTACACGAGAACATGGCCTGATGGAGAATTGAGCTGCAAGTGCTGTTTGCAAATTATTGTCTCTTATTCTCAGGATGGAAGTGTTTCCAGGAAGCAGGAACATTCATGCTGTGTTTCTATGGCTATGATGTGTATTCTCACCAATGAGTCATCATCAAAGTGCTGAATCTTAACTGAGGGAGGCAAAGGCCAGCAATTGTAAAAGCACAATATATATTCTCTGAAAACAAGGCAAATCATTTGACATGCTCTAACCTTTCTCTTGGGAGTCATCTTGGAACCCCGCCATGATGGCTCTGAACGTCAGTCATGGTGTGGTGTGGAATAAACCTTTATTCCTGGAGGTCACAAGTTCAGAGTTGTGAAATTCTGGAATTTTGCCTTGTACTAAATTTAAATTTTAAAAATGCCAATCTAAGACACTGACTCCACATTTTCAGTGTTTAT
This sequence comes from Mus pahari, assembly GCF_900095145.1. Taxonomy (NCBI): domain Eukaryota; kingdom Metazoa; phylum Chordata; class Mammalia; order Rodentia; family Muridae; genus Mus; species Mus pahari. The sequence goes on from NC_034592.1 coordinate 63,015,847, forward strand.
TCTTAGAAGTATCCATAAACAAAATCAGTTTTCTTCCTAGAATTTATTAATACTAATATCTAGTGACTTGGATAAAAAAAAAATCAAAAGCTAAATTTGTGGGGAAAAACATGAAACAAAAGCAAAATTTGTAAAAGTTACTTCCTATCAAGGCTCCTACGTATTGTCACTGTGTGAAATTCTACTTTCTTCATATAACAAAAAGGAAAGAGCCAAACAAGTTCTTCCTCTGTTGTTGTTTTATTGGGGGAGGATTCTTTGGTGTTTAGTTTTTCAAGACAAAGAGTTTTTCTGCATCTCCCCGGCTGTTCTGGAACTCACTCTGTAGACCAGGCTGGTCTACTCAGAGATCAGCCTGCCTCTGCCTTATGAGTGCAGGGATTACAGTGGTGCATCACCATGTCCTGCTCTCAACAAGTTTTTAAGCTGTTAAATTATTGCTTTGTGTAGCGGATGAAACCAAGGGTGTCTAGACAGAAGAGGCCGTGTTTCTGGAGACCACAGAACACACACAGAAGTAATTCTGGAGAACTTTAGAACATTAGTTGCCCCTTTTATCAAAACATATGTGTGTGTGTGTGTATATATATATATATATATATATATATATATATATATATATATGTGTGTGTGTGTGTGTGTGTGTATACATTCTTCACACTTCCTCCATAAAATCCTAGGAAGACGTACACTCCCAGCTGTTGAATTTTGTTGGCATTTGTTTAATGATTTCAATTGTAATCATTATAATTTTGCAGGAGAATGCCAGAAATGTAACTTTGCCAACAAGTCTGTTCAAATGAAATGAATCTAGCTAGTATTCTAGTAGCAGTAAGGAGAGAAAGGGTAAGAGGGAAAGAGAAGAAGAAGAAGAGAAGGAGGAGGAAGATTGCTTTGTGAAGGAGACAGGGATTGTTGGATTTTGTTGTCTAAATTTTGCAGAATAATGACTGTCATTGCTAGCATGTATCCTTCAAACAGTTTTCTGGAAAGGCATCCTAAGTGAAGGTCTTCTACACTGTTACAACTGAGGGAGGAGACATCACAGCCATGTGACGTGTGAAGCCCTGGGTACTGCTGGTCATCCTCCAGTGCATAGAACAGCTTGCACAGTGAAGACTCCTGTAGCCCCACACGCCAACGATGCCACGACTGAGGAGCCCTGGCTTAAAAGGCTAGGCACAAACACTGCATTTTCCTCACTTTTAAATAATTCTAGTAAATAATCAGACATCTCATCATAAAAAAAATACATATGCAAAATAACTTTATATTTTATATGTATACTTTCTAGTCCTTGCATACACAGGTCAAAACTTTGGAAAAGCATTCTAGGAATATAATGGTTACATGCATTTATTAAACTTCCAAGTGTGTAAGTACCACAGCTGATAGTGCTCTGTGGCTGTGTGATCTGTAGCCACCAGGAAGGCATCATTTACTGTTGTTTCTGTTCCACCTCTGGCCAGCTGCCTAGGTTGATGAGGCTGTTTTCTGTTGGAATCGAGAACAGTGCTCTGCCCTCTGGCTCACTTTGAGACCTGGTGTTTCTGGGAGCCGGCAGTGCTATCTTTATCCTTCTTACTTGACCTGCCCTGTGTGGCTGGGCTCTGGCTTCTCACTTTCCTTTAGGTTGGCTGCACTGGTGGAGAATGAGGTGGGAGGGGCTGGGTCAGTCAGACAAGAATCTGGACCTTTCACTTGCAGAGTCGCTGTGGCTCTGGCTTCCAGAACCTGCACTTTACAAACTTACCTTTTCCATTCATATCTGGGTCTACAGTTAAACGTGGCTTCTCTTCCTATGAAAACAACAATATAAATAACATCTGAGTTCGACACAGTATGTTTACCCAGGCCTGAAGTTTAATTTAGAAGGATATTGTGAACTCTGGTTCATTAGTCATTATTCTAGCTATGGTAGGGAGATATGATTTTTTAAATGTTCCATTTTAAACAGCAACTTCACAGTTCTTTCTTGAAAAAAAAGAGACCTAAAGTGCATCAAAGGGAAGATAAAACAATTTTAGAAAGCATTAGTTTATACGAGACATTTTGAAGAAAACATTATAAATGTAAAAGTTTCTTCCAAAAGCAAAGAAAAATACGCCAATTCCATTTTGGTATAATAAAAGCTAGTATTTTTTTTTAATTGCCTGAAACTTAACTTTTCTTCAAAGCCCTAGCTAGGCAGACATGTTGATGGTTACATGTCCAGGACCTCAATCTTGGACAGTTCTGCATCCATGAAGCCCTTCATGAATCTACGTGTTAACATGTTTTTTATGTTTTGTGTTCAATTATACCACTGTGCGTTTTCATAACTAACTATCATACAGAACCAGAATGTTCAACTGGTGGTGGTGGTGGTGGTAGGGTGTTTTTCTGGAGAAGGACAAGATTTGTGTTAATTTCCATAGTGATAAATTTTAGTTTACTGTTAGGTATGATGCTCCAATTGTGCCATCATTCAAAGTAATAGGATATCAGTAACATTGTTGTATTAAAGATCTTGGGGCTGTGGTTTGGGAGCATAATTTCGAGCCTGTTTGTATTTGCACATACAATCTCTTCATCTGGCACTATTTGGGGTATGCACACATGCACGTGCACACACGGACACACACACACACACACATGCATACACACCCCTCTCCGTTGAACAAGGACGGCATTTTAATGACCCTCAGAGAACCTATTCCCAGCAGAGAACCTCCTCTTATCTGCTTCTGCTAACTAAAACATTTCTTTACATTTTATTCTGAGTTAGGGGAAGGACTCAAGGAGCTCAAGGGGCCTTGTCAGGCATCAATGAGAGGGGAGGCCCTTGGTCCTGTGAAGGCTTGATGCCCCAGTGTAGAGGAATGCTAGGGCAGTGAGATGGGAGTGGGTAGGTGGGTGGGGGGAAACCCTCATAGAAGCAGGGTTAGGGTGGGAGGGGATAGAGGGTTTACAGAGGGGAAACCGGGAAAGGGGATAACATTTGAAGTGTAAATAAATAAAATATCCAATTAAAAATGTTATTCTGTATTTTGGCTGGACTCTAATCATTTAAAGCTAAGCATCAAGTCCTTGGAAACAGAACTTTCCTGTTCTAGTGGGGTGGGGAGGGCAAGAACACACGGTTTAATGTCCGTTAGACATCCAGAAGAGTGAGGAGTGGTTTTTAGGGATGGTTTAATCACATTATCATCCCTAGGTGAAGGAGGAGGAGCTAGAGGCTTTAGTTGCCTAGGGAATCTGTCCCAGGCCTCTGATTATGCAATAATAACATTTCAAGATGGCGCATGTCTATCACCAAGTGTTCATTTCTGTATTAATACCAGACTGACAAGGCGTACATACGAGCTGGGGAGATGACTTAGCCTACTGCTTGCCACACATGTACGAGGACTGTGAGGACCTGAGTTTAATCCCTGGAATCCACGTAAGGACTCCAGGCATGCTGTACTTAGAATCACAGCATGGTGGGGGAGATGGGAGGATTCCTGGGGCTCAGTGGCCAGCCAGTGTAGTGTACTTGGCAAGCTTTTAGTTCTAATGAGAGATGTTGTCTCAGAAAACAAGGTGGATGGAACACCACCTGAAGTTGACCTCTGACCTCCTCATGCATGTACATTTTCTCTCTCTCTCTCTCTCTCTCTCTCTCTCTCTCTCTCTCTCTCTCTCTCACACACACACACACACACACTGAACATACATGGATACACACCTCTTTAACCTCTTTAAAACTTAAATACACTTTAGAAAATCAACATTCTACCTTTTAATGAGCACTAATAATTTGACAACCTCAAAAATTGGCCATTTTTATCCAGTTCACAAAATGTAAGAAGCACATGCTTTAAGGCATCAGAAATAGAGGATGTTGTATCTCAACCACTTGGTGTTTAAATGGCAATTCTGTATTAGATAAGGATATCCTTAATAAAAGAAGTAGAATAAAAATGAAACTTGGTCATAATTCATCTCCAATAGGGCATGTAGTCAATCATATAAAACAAATATCTACTATACTCTGACTTCAAATTTGTATATTACTAGAGTAGCCATAAAGATTGTGCACTGCATAGGGACCGACCTGCCTGGCCCCTGACTAGCAGAAGAAGGCCCATGTTCTTTTGTGTCCGTGCCTGGAGACTGGAGATACCACACCAAGAATCGAGTGCCTTTCATGTTAGAAGCTGTCCTCACTCGCTTTGTCTACTGCCACGATTCAGATTATACTTGCTCAAAGCAGGTTAATAGGAGCCAAGATCACCCACCATGATGATGTTTCCTGCTGAGCTGCAGCAAGCGTGCTCTCTCATTTTGTCTTATTTTTGTTTATTGAGATGGCATCCTCTAGGTAGCCTAAGTCAGGCTCAAACCTGTTGGCATCCTCCTGTCTCAACCTCCCTACTGCTGGATTTCCAGCTATGCTCCCTTATTCCCAGATTAGCAATTGCATTATTAAGGGCATTTGTGAGTCAATATTCATACAAGAACAAACATCTGGACTGGCAAGGCCACTCATGGCTGAAGGCCCTTGCCTCCAAGGCTGAGAACATCAGTTCCGTCCCCAGGATCTACATGACACAAAGGTAGAACTGGCTCTCAAAAGCGGCTCTCTTGCCTCCACACAATACATTTTAAGAAAAAGCTTAACAAAACAAAACAACAAAAAGCAAATAAACAAAAACAAAAATGAATAAAGATCTCTTATCTGCCAAATGTTAAATATGTTCAGCAAATGAGTTATTATCCGTATAGGAAATGAATGCTAAATTACATTTTAAAGAACTCCCACTAAAGCTAAAGCCAGGTGAGTGAATTCTTTGTTTCTAGACATTTAATAGATACACACTACATCATCCAGATGACCCGTTAGCAATAAACAGGAGATAAATGCTAAAGGGATCATATATGCATTATGAACAGTACACTGTGAGAAGTGACCTGGAAAAATATTTTTAAAGGATCTATATTCAGTACTTAAGAAAAATTCAAACATAATAGTCAAATGAATTAAAAAAAACCCAACAACTGGGTCTCAACCAAGATTTATGATGATGTTCTTGTGTTGAAATAAAAGTAACATATATGTTCTAGTTGGAACTAATCCCTTTTGTATATCTGTTTATGAGGAATTTAAATGGATTTATATTTAGAGTCCATACATGTGTGCACATATTTTAGGGTTCCCCCATCCCAACAGCTGACTGGAGATCTTGTTTGAAACACACTAGTTTTCAAACATCCATTTAAAACACTAGAGTGTTTTGAATATTTTATCTATAGCATAGAAAAATGTAAATAACCCTCCATGACCATTTTTCTTTAACTGTTGGCTCCCAGTTGCTCAGGATGGAGGGGCTGTCAACATGAGGTGCTTTCTGATTTGATTACATCATACAACACCTGGCCTTTTGGCGAGTTACTAAACTCACATAGACAAGAACCCCTACTATAATACACACACACACACACACACACACACACACACACACCACATGCACTCACGGGGGGGGGGAGAGAGAGAGAGAGAGGTTTCACCAATATCCAAAATGGATTTTATAGAAATAGCTCAACGATAAAGCACCCGCCTCACATTGCAAAGCCCTGAATTCTATCCTCAGTTCTGCAAATGAAAGGAAACCAAACGGAATAGTTCTTATTCATTCACGGGTGCTGGTGCAAAGCAGATATACCTGCTGCCCTACACTGATAAAGCTGACAAGAATATTTCCTTGTATTTAAAGAGACCACACAGACTTTCTCATTTTGAGATTCTCTATGAGATGGTTTTTCTCTAACTCCTCCTCCTCCTCCTCCTCCTCCTCTCTTTCCTTCTCCTTCCCCTGCCTCTCTCTGTGTTTCTTCTTCTTTTCCTTTTCCATTGGGAATGAACCCTAAGAAAGGATTCTGCCAGTAAAATTTTTTATTTATTTATTTAAGAGGTAGGGTCTTAATATATAGTTTAGCTTAGCCTCAAACTCATTGTGTAGTCCAGGTTGGCCTCAAACTTATGAGCCTCCTACCTCTGTCTGCTCCTGTGTGCTGGGATTAGTGGTATGTGTCACAGAACTTGTTCCTCACGATCCATTTTGAATTGCAGTAACAAACCAGTATTTGTGTGATTATGCAATGTGTTGCTCTGGATTTGAGCAATGTCTAGAATAAGCATTTGATTGCACATTATTAGAACTTGTTCCCAAGTCCTTGGTGGGACTTCACAGAGCTCTGCTGTGTGTTTGGTTATGTGAACAAAGCCTTTGAAAACTCCAGTTGATTTCTTGGCTTCTGTGCTTCATCCACGAATTGTCCTTTAAACGACAAAGAACAGTGCTGTCCTAGTTTAGACAAATGACTTATAATGCAGACCAAAATTACCTTCAAGGACCTGTGTAATAGAAAAGAAGAAAGCACTTACATTTAACTTTCAGATAATGCAAAATAATTAGCTCCATTGAAAAGTTTTTACTTAACTATAATTGCCAAAGTAGTCATTTGTAGTCTTAATTAACGGGCCAAGTTATGACTCTATGAAACATGGCCGTTTAAAGCATAATAAAATGGGTGGTGTATTTTAACATAGGTTTCTATTAAGAAGGCTTAGGAATATACTATCAGCGTGTTCCCATTGTCTCTGCTAGGAAAGTTCTTGCCTGCAGAGCTACAGCCATTCACTCCCTGTTGCAGCTGACAAGTCATCCCTCTGTGAAGTGACTTCTGAGTCCAAAAGGCTTTTCTTCTGCTATGATTATTAATTGTTGGGGAAAGCTGATGTCTACAGTACTCTGACTATAATTTCACACCAGATGGGAAGCCCTAACTAGGCTTTCTAGTTTTTCTAAAAATTTTCCCCATTGGTTCTTTTGATAGTGACAATGGCTGGCAAAAATGACCAAATTTGATTCTTGTTTCCCATTGAGCATCCTCTTGTTCTGCTGGACATCGCCTTCTGTAGCTAATTCATCTCCCTCAAGGCCAACACAGATGTCACAGGCAACTGGGAGGAAAAGCAAGCGAGGGAAGCTACAACTTGATTTCGATTTTCTGTGGCGTCTGTAGCAAAAGAAAGATCCACGTTGCCCACCTTTGCCGAGGTCTCTGAAAAAGCCTTGTTCGCTGCGGTTCTTTTATAGATAGCCCTGGCTCCCGGGTGGCTCCCGGATGCCCCTGCTGCGGGCCAGCTGCTCTTCATGACCTGGCTATCCTCACTAGCCCAAGAGCGTATTGGTAGATCCTTCAGAACTTTCTACAGAGGGAATTATGATGTCCACAAATAAAGTTGTTTCACTTCTTTCCCAATCTCTCTAACTTCTATTTGTGTTAGACTCTCTGGCTGTGGCTTCCAGTTATGGGAAGGAACATCCTGCTTTGTTCTCAAACTTCAGGGAAGGTGTCTAGGCCTTTGCCCCCAAACAGAAAGCTGTTGGATGCCTTCTGTAGGGGTTCACTGTGAAGTTGTTTTCTCTATTGTTCGTTTTTTTGTTGTTGTTGTTTTTGTGTTTTTTTTGAGAGTTTTATAACATGATCATGACCCTGGAGAGTATTTCTCCATTAATTAGCATTATATGCTATTTCTATTGTTGTCCTCCTGTGGATGAAGTAAAGTCATTGAGCTTTTATTTGAATGTGATGTATATCTAAAAAAAATATTTCCTTAGTGTATAATTTCTTATTGGCTTTGGTATGCAATTTTCCTTTCTTGTATATAAATATTTATCCGGCTTTACTATCAGGGTAATTCTGAATTCATAGGATGAGTTCACAAGGATTCTGTTTCTCTTTCTTAGAAAAGGTTATGGATAATTCATATTATTTTTCCCTAAGCATTTGGTTGCCTTATCAGTAAAATTATATGGTCCCTGTGCTGTAGTCTTCTGACAAATTTAGTTTCTGCAATAGTTGTAAGGTTCTCAGGTTTTCTATTTCTACCTGGGGTAAGTTTACTAGTTTATTTCACTCAAGAATTGATCTGGTTCATCTTAGTCATGAAGGCCATGGCCATCCAGTTGCTAACAACTTCTCTTATCCTCTTGACCCATGGATCTAGAGTAGGCGCCCATCTCTGACAGTGGTATTTTGTTCTTTCTCCTTTCTTGGTTAAGCTGGTGTGATGGTTAATGCTAACAACTTGAACTGATTTAGAAATACCAAGGGCACATATTTGGATATATCTGTTCCACCGGTGGGGATGTGGGACCCAAAGGAGAAACTGAGTAGAGTACCAGCATGCATCACAATGCTTTAGGCTGTAGACCATGTGACCAGATCCCTCACACACCTGAACCCTGTCTTTCCACCGTGGTCTCCAAACTGAGCCCAAACTCACTCTTTCTTACATCACTTCTGGTAGGTATTTTGTTAAAGCAACAAGAAAAGTGAAAACTACACTTGGCTAGAGATGCATGTTTTTATTGGTCTCCAGGAACAATCTTTGAATTCATTGGTTTTCTGTATTTTATGACTTTCAGTGCCATTGATTATATATCCTAATATACATTTCTTATATTTAACTTTCTATAGCTCCTTTGGTCATTTTTTTTCTTTCGTGGATATTTTCTTTGTTAGTATACACTTGTAGTATTACGAACTTCCCTCTAAAGACTGTTTTTCCCCCTACCAATGCTTCATTTTATTATTATTGTTATTATTATTATTATTATTGTTATTATTATTATTATTATAGTTACTTAAATGTAACATACAGCCAAGGCTGTAGTCTATCTTGGCAAACGATCCATGAGAGTACAACAAGAATGTATATTCTGCAGCAGCTGGATTGATTACTTTATGTGTCAATAAAGCAAGCAGGCAATGTTGTTTGAGCTAGACTGTATATATGTTTGCTAACTGTTATTTCCTAGACTCTCCTCTGCTCCCTCCTCTCCCTCCTAGACTCCCCGCACAGTTCTGTTTTGGTTACAGTTATAACCACATTTTCCTTCTGCTTCTCCTACTGGAGAGCCCACTTCCCACCCTCACTTCGAGTGTGTATTCTCTGCCTTTGTTTCCCTTTTGTTCTTTTACACACACAAATGACAAGTGGTAAATCCATGTCTGGAAGCTCTTTCTTTTTCCTAGAGCTTTTGTAGCACCATGGTTGCCTTAGGGTAAAGATCACCAAAATAGTAAACGGTTGTTGTTGACTGACTGAAATGGACCAACATGAGCTTAAGCCCCATCCAAATCCTGAGGTTACAATAACAAAATACCACAAGCCATGTAGCTTAAAACAACTTCATGCTATAGTTTTGAAGGCTAAAGACTTAAAAGAACAAAGTACAAATTAGCAAGACCATGCTCTGTCTGGGTCTCTAGGGGAGACCACACCTACCTTTTGTTAGCTTCTACTGCATACAATCTCTAGGGACTCTTGGCTTGCAATGGACACAGATCTTTAGTTCAGCCTTTGCTGACAAAGGGGCTTTCCCTCTGTGGGTATCCTCTATCTCTTTGTCTTCTCTCTCTCTCTCTCTCTCTCTCTCTCTCTCTCTCTCTCTCTCTCTCTCTCTCCCGTGCGCGTGTGTGTGTGTGTGTGTGTGTGTGTGTGTGTGTGTGTGCGCACGCGCGTGCACGTCTTTTGTGTGTGCATTCATACGGTGGGAGGGTACAAAGGTCAATGTTGGAGGTATTCCTCAGGTTTTTTTTTTTTTTTTTTCCTACCTTACTGTTTTGAGATAGGGTCAGGAAACCTAGATTTCAACTTAGCAACCAGACTGGCCCTTTAACCCTCTGGCCAGACAATGTAGTCACCAGGTTAAAATCCAGATTTCATAATCCTGCCTCAAAGACTTCACTGGGAGGAGTGTCACACATCCAGCACCCACCACTGGTGCTCAGATGGTTTGTGATGTCATCAAAACTCTGGCTTGTACAAAAACAGCGTGGAGACGTGTGGGGAAAGCCAAATGACAGCTCTGTGCCTTTTGGGTCTAGGGTGAATCCATGCACAGCAGGCAGCATTCACATCTCATCACCTGCCAGGCGAGCAGAGAAAATGATTTGTTATTGCTTTAAGCGGGACACTGTTTCATTTAGTGAATGCAAATCCCCTGCACTTCTGACGCAGCTCAATGTTCTGCTCATTATAAATGGAAAACGGCCCGTCATGCTTTGGCATTTCAGTAACAGGCACCACATCATGGCATCCTGTGAGGAGAGGTTTAATTTGCTTCAAATAACTTACTTCATGGCCACACCTGAGAACCATATGGACAACAAAAATGTCAAAGTCCCCAGAAGGTCGTTTTTAGTAAAGCATTTTCATCAATAAAGATCAAATCAAAGTGGGGCAAGACCTAGTAGCCTTGCCTTCCTTTATTTAGAATTCAAATTATCTATGGATTGTAGCTCTTGTTGCTTTTATGAGTATGTATGAACTACTAACTTCAAATAAAAATTGTTAACTGTGAGATTATGGAACCCTTACCACACTTACCACATTGACCACTTATGTGGTGTTCAAAAGGAGGATGCACACCCTACTTTGGGCTGCATTCAGTTATTGAGAGGGAGGCACTGGACAGTGATTAATCCCTTCCTCTATCTTGCTTCAAAAGGCTGGGGGTGTGGCACAGTGGCTGAGTATTTATCCTGAAGATGGCCTGGATTTGATCGCCAACACCACATTCAACAAACACATGGAAATGACCCAAGGACTTTACTGAAGTAAAAGGTTTTGGATATGTCAGGTGATGCAGATTCACATGGTGTTTTAAGAACCCTTTAAAAAAATAGCCAGGCAGTGGTGGCACACGCCTTTAATCCCAGCACTTGGGAGGCAGAGGCAGGCAGATTTCTGAGTTCGAAGTCAGCCTGGTCTACAAAGTGAGTTCCAGGACAGCCAGGGCTATACAGAGAAACCCTGTCTTGAAAAACCAAAAAAAAAAAAAAAAAAAAAACAAAAAAAAAAACAAAAAAACAAAAACACGTTTTTAAACAATCTAAGCTTACACCTTACTCCACCTTCATTATTGTTTTGACCAGGGTGAAGATTTTCCTGTAGAAGTCTCGTGGATTAAAGAGGATTATTTCTGGAAGATTCATAGTTAGAGCCTGAATCTCCCTGTCTATCCATACAATAGAAGAATAATCATTCTACCCTTACACCCCCCCCCATAAAACCTCTAAAAAGATTTAAGAAAAATCCAGCTGGGTTTATTTCTATTTACTTCTGACAGCCTTTCATCTGGAAGGTCCTTATTAAGCATAAGTATGTCATGTGTATTGGGGACATAATGAACAGGGCTGTTTTGGATCCTGTGGATAGGGAGCTCAGTCTGTTGAGAGGCTCAGATGAGTGGTTATTACGCTGCATATCAAGATGCGTGACACAGGCCAGATGCCAGGTGACTGCACATGGCAGGCATGTCTGCACTGGATTGGGTAGGTCAGAAGGCGTTCAAGTGTCTCATAAGGATAGGGGATAGGCAGAAATGAAGCCACAGGAAGACAGGGGAGAATATAATAAAGGAAGTCCAATAAAGAGGAGTCTAAGAATAAAGGAGAGAGCAACAGAGTATCTGTAGGTCAGAACTGTCACTTTGGGAAGGAAGAGAGGACAGTGGGCATAGTGGAGGTTGAGATGTTAGCTAGGTGGTGATGGGACTACCCGCTGCCCGAGAGAAACCAGGCAGCAATCTACTGGAAGTCATGATTTTCAATGCTTTACATGTTACAAAGAATCCAGCAACACAAAATAAGAATTCCTATAGTATATTTATTTTGGAACTAAGCGTGTAAAGCTACACCCAATGTCAATACAAGTTTTTATTGGAATATCAGAACAACAGTGACTTTTTTCCTTTTCCCAGCAACCCAAATCACATGTCTCTGTCTTCCTTTGGCGTGTTAAGCACATGTATAATTTTTACTTTCATTCCATTTTGATCTTCATTTTGAAAATATGTTTATATTACTGCCTAGAATAGGTCCTAGAAGTGGATAGATATAAATTATGTATTTACCTTTAATTTATTTTAAGCCTTACTCGAATTTTCTCAAAAATTTTTTCCACTTTAGTTCGTTGAGAGTTCATACATGATGAATTTTAGTCATTTTCATGTCCCTTCTGTCACCGCCCTCCTCTGCTGCTGGAACCATTCTTTCCAACAAACCCTTTGTCCTTTTTCACATTTTCTGTGTATGTGTGGCCCACAGAGTCCTTGGGAGTGCTTCTAGGCATGGGTAGGAAGCTAGTTACTGCAAGATGGACAAGTCATCAGTGGCCAAATTTCAGTCTGGAATTTCAATACACAAAACTTTAGTAAAGGTAGAAACTCCATCAGTAAGGAGACCCATACTTAAGATTTTTTTTTTTTAATTAATAGAACAGTCTTATGGTTGCTTAGAATTCCTCACTGCTGCATGAATAGTCCACTCATACCTAAGATGGATGAGATATTTACAAAGCTATTTGAACTATATCTTGAATACCCACATAGTATTTTGCTCCAATACATGGGCTCAATTTATACACACATACAAATGTGCATCTTGGGGGGATTTTACAGGTCTTAGTGGGTCATACATCATGATGAAGGTCTATATCATTTGGCTCCCTGAAGGAAGAATATTAACTGAAGCGAAACAGGTAAAGTGAGCTTGCAATTCACATGCTCTGGCAATCTTCAAACCTAAATAAAACCAGGGTGACGGTATTGGAACAGAGACCTCATCAAATTAATACATGCTAGAAAGTGTGACAGGATGGAATTTGTTACCTGCTTGCCTCCTCTGGGCGTGAATAGATTTTATGGTTTACCTTCCACATAGGCCATAGCAGCTAGGTAAGATATGGAAAACCTTAAAATTGGACAAAATGATGAGAGTGAAAAGATTGAGGTCCTCAGGATGACGTATATGTAAGATTTTAATAGCTTTCTGTCAAAACTTGAAAGAAAACAGTTACAATTTTTTAATTAAATAGTATACACAGGACAAGAAAAATAGGCCAATTTTTTACTAGACTAGACATTTCTTATCTTCCACAACATTCAGTAGCTTTTTAATATCATGTCAAATATATTCTATTTAAATATTTTGATTATTTGTAGACAGTCTTCCAGCAACATAATTAATTTCTTCCCTTCATCAAAAATCTGTAATAAATTATTCTTTCAGCTTAAGATTTTACCCTAGCATGACAAAGTTTAAAATATGAAAACAAACGCCTCTCTTATTTTTTGAATAATTCGTATTAGGAAGCCATACAACATTCTTCAGTATTACAGTGATAATTGCACAAAAGAAGGCTAGATTTGTCTTCTTCTATCTTACCCAGACTCCCCCTAAAACACCCTAACTATATCCTCCAGAGGTTACTGTTCAGAGCCTTTGAAAAGGATGTAGTTTTAAGAAGTTAGAAAGGAATTTAAACTCTAATTCATAGAACATCAGTCTTACCCTCCCCCAAGGGAGTAGTTGGGAATTACATATTAACAGCGCTCTTTTCATTTAATATTCTAAAAGATCAGAATCTGAAAGGGAATTAATGGGTAATGAGTAGCATGATGGCAAATCATTCCAAGCATTGTAATGAGTCTTCACTGAGTAGTTTTCCATTGGCCAGATCACCACAGGACATAAAATAAAAACTCAGTTGTCAAGAGGTAGATGAGCCCTTCTTCCACTGAGATGCCTTGGAAAGGGCTACACAGCGTTCAGCAGTAGCAGCAGCAGCAGCAGCAGCAGCAGCAGCAGCAGCAACATTAGATGCAGTAGGACCTGCCTACAGTTATGCATAGGATGGTCAATGCACAGCAGTAGAAGGACAGGGGGAAAACTGGTCCCCTCCTGCAGCCTGTATTCCATCTTGACATATGACATACAGAGCTAACAGAAAGGTTGACGCCATTTTGAAGCTGATGGCACATCTGTTCTCCAACATCAAGCCCAAGAGACCACTGTGAGGAATGGTTATTGATAGTGACGTCCTCAGACGTAGGAATGTAGAGTATGTTGAGACAGCATAGGCCAAGTTTGTTCGGTAAACAAGATCAAAATGTGAAAAGCACAGTTAATGGAGAGCTAATACAACACTGAGAATCACAACCTCAGTTTGATGCAATGCCCTACAATGAGATGGTTATGAGTGCAGTGAAAGAGAAATTAAAAACATTTGAATTTGAAAATTAGATCACAACCCTATGATCCTTGTGATCTATGTGAGCATTCACATGCCTTTAAACAAGAGATCAGCTTATTAGACAGAATATTTCTCTTCCTAGAGTACAAAATGTATTACTCACTGTACATAATTTCTCATGTTCCCCAAGTATGTTAAATTATAGAGAAAACACAACTATTTCACCTAGCAGTGGGATTAGTCAAAGTGGAGATAAATTGGTGTGTGTGTGTGTGTGTGTGTGTGTGTGTGTGTGTGTGTGTGTGTGTGTGTTGGGAGGATGCTTTGTATGATGCATGAGAAAATAAACAATCACATTGTCTTTTAGGCTCATAACAATGTCCATTGATGGCAACACGTCACTACCGTGTAAGTAGCCAGTATATTACTGATACACTGACATAGATGATACACAGCATAATCCAGTTTATTCTCGTAATTGGTGGCCCATGGTTACCTGTCACATGGAGGATGGCTTTGGAAGACAGGGTGCCACTAGAGTTTTGGGCTTGAGCCACATAGAGGCCAGCATCTGCCTCACATACCTTCGGAATGAACACCGAATGCTTTGTGTCCTTGTGCAAGACCTGTAAGTGTCCATCTGCACACAGTTTCTGGCCCTTCTTGAACCTAAAGCAGAGAGTCGGTTTTAAGTCAAGGTCACTCCTTGATTCCCTCATTCCCAAGTTCTCACCGCTCTGACGATCAGGCCCATTCCCACTGTGGTAATACCCTAGTATTAGCAGGGATTGTCTGGCTATGGGAGACACCAAGGAGACTTTGTGGCAACCTGTACCCAGAAAATTATCTCAACTGACTTAGATCATGTTTATGAAAGTTCTGTGATAATATTTAATGGTTAAAATACTATAGATGAAAATACATACATCCAGTTATTCTTTAAAACACTCATACAAAACAAAACACACACAACAACAAAACTCAGGCAGTCTGGTCATCCAGTGTCACCGGTTCCTTGTGGCAACAGTTAGCTAGAGTGTGAAGTGGCACTTGCATATCCATCCCACTTCATCCTCTCTGCAGCTTTTAGCAGCACCTGTGACTCCCATTTGACCTTGGTATGGCAGTGAGGCTCCTTGGCCCTTTGTGTTAATTTACCAGAGCCTCCCGGCAGGACACACAGTGTAAAAGGAGGGACTTTACACCACTCCTGCTGAAAGGAGCTCATTTAATTGGTGAATTAAATTCATTAGAAGACAATGGCTCCTCGTTATGAAGTGCATTTGTGACATGACATTGCACTTTGACTATAAATGACCTATTTCTCAAATTTCTCCATGAGCAGGAATACTTACCTGGATCATCTTAGACAGCAAAGAATTTATATCTCATAGTCTACATCTATTTGTAAATATTTCCATACAAGGACTGATGAGAAATCCAAGTCAGTTTTATTTGTATGTGTCTGGAATATATGTATTTGTGTGGGCATGTATGCATGCACATGTATGCATGTGTGTATGTATGTGTATGTATGCATGTATATATGTGTATATATGCATGTGTGTGCATGTATGCATGTGTGTATGTGCATGCATGTGTGTATGTACATGCATGTATGCATATGTGTCAAGGCCAGATACTGATGCCTTCCTTTACTGCTCTGTATTTGATCGTCTGAGTCAGGGTCTCCTCCCACAGAACCTGAAGCTCATTGATTTGGCTTCTATCTCTGCCACCCTAGGACTGAGGTTACAGATGGCTGTCACTGTATCCAACTTTTAATATGAAACCAGGTCCTCGTGCTTGGTCTAACTCCCAGAGTCAATTTTTTTGTCCCATTACCTAGTTGATATTTTTGCATTGTCAGAGTGTCCCGGGAATGTACACCCCGATAGCCTGTCAACTGTTCACTGGGCAAAACTCTAGATCTGATGGTAAAGTTCTTTTATGTTTTACAATAGTTCTCTAACAATACATATGCTACAGTTCTTCAGTGGTATGTACTAATGGAGCTGTTTGTTTATATGGAGAAAAATAAGAAATACCTCAGACAACATCTTTCCTTGGGGTGAACTAGTATTTAATTATGAAATAAATAACTGTGGAATTCATAAATATAAAAGTTTTTATTTGTAAAAAAAACCCATGCAATTGCAAAAATAACAAAACAAAAAAGTGCTAATGTCTGCACTTACACAAGCACAGATTCTTGTACTATTTGAGCACCAAATTTTCTCCTAAATTCTTTAGATATCTGCTTCACAAGTCAAGTACCATTAATGAGACATGCAAAAACAAAACAACTCTTACAGAAAATTCCTGATAAAGAAAATATAGCACACTTATCTTAGCCTGTCAGTATAAACTCACCAACCCTCCTCTCAAGTGAGTTTGCCTCAGGATGAGAATTTTGGGAAGGTTTAGAAGTAAGTCCCATGAAAAAGGCTAGAACGTTTTTGCTATTCACAGCAAGTGGTTCAGAGCCTTTGGCTTTACAGTTTACTTTTTCAAAGGCAACCATGCCTCTAGAGTGAGGTCACACTGTCCACAGCTCAGCTATTACATCACTTTCCAAAAATAAGCTTATTATCAGGCACCTGGAGCAGCTATAAAAGTATTTCCATATTTTATACTGAAGGTATTTATTCAAAGGACCCTTAGCAAAACAAATATCACAAAGGTGCCCGTGGTTCTGTCGGGAAGATGAAATGAGTGGAAAAGGGAAGAAAAAAAAAATCGACAGTGTCTTAGGCTTTTTAATTCCCTGAAGGGTGTCAAGCTAAGACAATGGCATCCCAATGTAGAAGCAGACAATAAGGTTGGCATTTCAAGACCCGATTATTAAAAATGAGGAATGTTAAATGGAAAGAAAATCAAACAGAATCAACTTCCAGGGCTTTTGGAGCTCTGTGTGTGTGTGTGTGTGTGTGTGTGTGTGGTGGTGGTGTTCAATCATTATGTTAGATGGTTACTCCCCCTTCCATGGCATTACAAAGCTTTTAGTTAAATGAAAGTGGAGGTGTGCAGTGAGACCAAAGCATGCAGGGTTGAGTGTCCTGAGGATTAGTCAGCCAGCCCTGACCCTCTAGGTTAGTCTACACAAAATGAGATACTCTCAGCTGTTATTTATTTCTGTCTATGGCTTGTCATTATAGGCTACCCACCATGTCAGTGTAGGCTCTGGAAATCCTGTTACTTCGACTTCCAAAGTCACCGGGGAACCTTCCGTGACAGTTACATTGGACAGCAGCCTGGAGAACTGAGGTGCCTGGCCAGCTAGGCTGACCACGCTGTTTTCTGCGGATGAGTTTTTCCCGTCTCCTTGGGGACCCACTCGCCTCTGATGGCTCCCGCTGGTGTCTGGTTGAGAGCTGAGGCCAGGGGACACATCAAGGGCAGCATGCAGCCTGTCTTGGGTTTTAGTGACGTTAGACTCAGCATGCACTTTCTCCTGCATTTCTAGCGAGATCCCCAGAGCCTGGGAGCATTGCTGTAAAGCTTTGTCGTGCACTTCATGAGGCATGCTCGCTGGACATTTCACATTGATGTGCAACTTGGTACTCATCTCTACTGATCCTCTGGAGGATAATGAGGATTCAGCTTTCAATTGTGGATAGGGCCTCTCAAAATGACTTGTAAATGTGTCTTTCTTACTATGGCCCCCATCTACAAAAGCAACCGGTGAGGGAAGGACAGACTCCTGGGCCTTTCCTAGACCACCTGTCCCTGGATGCATCTTGTAGCCGCTGATGTGCAGGGCGAGGGCTGAGGAGCTGGTAAGTTCTTCTACCTCCATGTCTGATGGTGCCAGAGGGGACTCGGGGCTCACTGGCAGTGGAGGCAAAGAGATATCATCAGATGAGATACACTCAGATTCTTCTCCAGATAGCGTATCTTCTGGAAGGATCAGACCCTGGGCGCTGTCCTCTTTGTCAGATGAGGTCTGCCTCAAGTCCATGGGAAGCCCATCTTCTCTTGTTCCATTGATGGTCAACACATCTGCTCCCTGCACCTGCCCCTTCAAAGGAGGAAAGCCAGGTTTTCATTAGGTGGATACACTTTCCCCAGCCTCCCATTAAAATGACGCCCAGTGTGGGATGAAAACCTAAGGTAAGCCTCAGGGAGATGGTGCCAGAGTCCCTGAACTTCAACTGTCTATTGGGAACTCTCCCATGACCATGACCAAAAATATTCAAAGTGCCCTCAAGTGAATTGAAATACTACTTAAGAGCCATAGGTAAAATTCTCTCCCAACCACATCTTTATTCAGTTCCTACTTCTTTTCAGTTATCTTAGGAGGGGGGTGGTACTACAAGTGTGTTTGTCGAATAAGTGATTTCCTGAAAGAATAGTAAATTATGCCTTTGACACTAACCAAGAGTTACCCACAGAGCAGTCATTTCAGCAAGCAACTAAGGTACATTTTATGTAAATATTTTATCTGACCACATTCATTTGGCTCTTGGTCCTTCTGCGTTTGTTATCAACATGGAAATGGGCAGACAGTCCTCCAAGTCATTTTAAAATGTTACAATCACTACTTTTGAAGCTCAATGAGGTATAGTTTGCCAAATGTCTACACTTTTCACTTATGAAGAAAGTATGTAAGCATTCACAGGCAGCAACTATCGTTTCTAATTTTCCCAGCATGGAATCATTGTTTCTATAAGACACTTGCATCTTTCCGACGAGTTCTGGGAAATTAGTTGAGAAATTCTGCTCTGATTTGCTGACCATGAGCCTGTTCTAAGTTTGTTTCTTGTACATCTTTCTCTGCTCTCTGCTTTCATCTCTATTCTCTTTCCACACCACATCAATAGGTATAGTTAGCTTTTGTTTTTGTTTTTTGTTTTTCTGCTACATGTGATATGTATATGTTTATGTATGTGTGCGTATTCACTGATGTGCATATGTGTGTGGGTGCCAGGCATCCACACTGGCTATCTTCCTCCATTGTTACTATTGTTATTTTATTTTGTTTGATACTTGGAGTCTACCAAATCACTCAGACTTGTGTCACCAGCGGGCTTTAGTGAGCCTCCTGTCTCCATCTCCTTAGAGCTGCTATTACAGGCACACAGTGGGACCGAGCTTTTTACAGGGTATTAGGAGTCTGAACCGGGTCCTCATGAGGGTAGCAAGTACTTTCCTAACTGAAGTGCTTCTCCAGCTCCTGCTCTTGGCCTTTTAATCTTCTATGTATACCCTTTCTCTAACATCTCTGGTCATTTATATACCTAATGATAAAGTGACTTTTAATCCATTATACACCTCTGCCCTGGCTCATATATCTGGCTTGACTGGTGAACTTTGATTTGCACAGGTAGGCACAATCAATTGGGTTTATGCTCACTGCCTTTGCATAGGGTCAGTTCTGGAAAGGAATCACATTGTAGACCCATTGACCTAACTGAGCAGAATCGATCCTCAAAATACATTGCATAGGGAGAAGTGCACACCACATATGTAAAATAATATCAGACCCTTGCATCCCCAAATATCTCTACATTAGGTGTTCTTTCTTTAGGATAAAGAAGAGTCCTGGGATTAGTGGGAAGTAAATAAAATTACTAGGCAGGGGACTTTCTGTATAAAGGCCCACGGAGGGCTCACGGACAAACAAAAGGGGACCAGAGACCTTTGGACACTTGTATAACATGGTAAAGAAATGGATCCGCAAAGGGAAGAGAACCCATTACTCTTCTTAGTTTCCCAAGGCATCAGTCTCTGTAACGTCTAACACCCATTCCATGACCTGATGAGAAGAACCGGGGACTATCCTCCCAGCCAGATAAGCACACTTCACTGAGCTCTCTCAAAAAGAGGTATTTCCATTCTGTTGCTTATTAATCCTCCTGCACACAGCAGGCGAGGCGAAGGGAAGGGCCAGCCCGGTATCCACGGTATTGATCCAAACAGCTCATGTTTATGACACAGTTCTGGGAGAGCCTCTTGGTTCTCCTGGAAAAAGGTATTTTACTGAAATCCAAAAGGACCAGACTACCTGCCCACCTCTGGTATTAGTTTCTGTCATTCTGGAGGGGAAACTATGTAATGCCCCTTTGTCTGAGTTTCTTCAATTCTAACATGAGATTAGATCAGATGATTGTCCAATCCCTCCTAGCACCTCTCAGTGCTAGCATCCAAGTCCCTCATCAGCTACCAAATGGTCCCATGGCTTTAGGCAAGTCCTTTAATACTCTGTGCTGCCATTTAACCTTGGGAGTTTTCAGATATGGCTATGGCTTTAGCTTTAGCACCCAGCCTAGGGGTAAAACACTAGCAGTAATCTGTTGACAATGCTATGTGCATTACATTGGTGTGATTGATTAATGCCTTCTACCCCTTCCAGGAGTCAGGATACATGAGAAGGACTTCACTATCTCAGAAGAAACTTCCTGTCGTAAATATCTTATAATCATTCCATAGAACCAGTTTTTTTTTTTTCCAGCTCAAATCATTTTCCGAGGAAGACTTACAGCATTTAAGGGTATCAGGACTGAGTTCAGTGCGATCCCAGGTTTCTACCCGGGGCTTTCCTCTCATTTGCCCATTGGAGGTTTTGGAGAATCATTACATCTGACCTCTATGTAAATAACAGAGACAGTAAGAGCACAAGTGTGATTGAGCTGCTTGAAAATGAAGTGTTCTGCTGCCCGTTCATTATGCTGTCTGTACCAACAACAGCAGACAGGGTAGGAAATGATGCCAGTCAGAACTCTTGACAGCTGTAATTGGGGCCTTCACTTGATTGTAAACGACTGATGATCTAGTGTGTCTTTTAATTTATTTTAAAATAAAAGTCACCTGTCAATGAGAATAAGTTGCATCTGTTTTACTTAAAGGCATCTGTTTCTTTTAATAAAAATAGATAAAAGCAAGATTAAAAACCCTTTCACCGGGTATACAAGGTGAGTGTGGTTGCTTTAGCAGCAATGACTTTTGTTTCTGAGTCTTTATTTAATGTATCTAATACAGGATATAGGAAAATTTGTAGAAATAAAAAATAATATTGTAACAAATCAAAAATATTTAAAATCATAAATCTTAAAATGTAGTATATTTAATACTATTTTAATCATGTTAACTGGTTTGTCTTTGTACATTTATAAGGGATGATATTGCTCTCCAGTGGGATATTGGTTATTCCCATTGACTTTTTTTTTCCTAGTCCGGCTTGGGCAGACAGTAGTGCTATGAGCATCAGTCAGGAAAGAGCAAGGGGATGTTGCACATTGCTCAGCTGTTAAGAACAATGACACCATTGCTCAGCTGTTAGGAACAATGACATCATTGCTCAGCTGTTAAAGACAATGACATCATGAAACTTGCAGGCAAATGGATGGAACTAGAAAGACAAACATGGTATGTACTCATAAATGGATATTAGCTGTAAAGTAAAGGATAATCAAGTCACAATCCACTTACCCAGACAGGCTAAGTAACAGGAGGGCTCACAGAAGTGGCACAAGGCTGTTACAGATTTTATGATACATAAGACCTTCACTCCCTCCACAGAAGTTCTTTCTCTGGGTAAAACGCCAGGAGTGTTGCAGGTAAGAAATCCTGATTTGGATAAGAATAACTAACTACCATTTGCCAGGAGATTGAAGTCACACAGATGACTAAGGCTAGCCAGCTTTTTTTGTACTTAGAGGAGACCCAGGTGTAAAAGGCTCCAAATTGTACCATTCAAAAAGTAGCTTGCTTATGAATATCGATGCAAAAATACTCAATAAAATCCTCGCAAACCGAATCCAAGAACACATCAAAATGATCATCCATCATGACCAAGTAGGCTTCATCCCAGGGATGCAGGGATGGTTTAATATAAGGAAATCCATCAATGTAATCCACTACATAAACAAACTCAAAGACAAAAACCACATGATCATCTCTTTAGATGCTGAGAAAGCATTTGACAAAATCCAACACTGCTTCATGGTATTAATGCTGGCTAGGAGCTGTAGTATTGCACTGGACTCTGACACAGATTCAGTCTGAGAAAAGACATATAAAGAATCTAGAAGAATTGTACTCATTGCAAGAAAAGAAATCTTGGTTCATGAAATAACTTACAAATTGTGTGTGTGTGTGAGTGTGTTTAACTCTTTTATCATAGAAGTGTATTTTGTTAATTTGAGGGCTGCTGGGAAACATGTTTGATCTGCTTTTGATCCACGAGAATAAAACTAGAAACACGCATATTGACAAAGAAAAAAAAATCAAGCCTAACTGTAATCCAGCAGCTACAAATAAAGCCTATATCCATAGGGAAGGCCAGGAAGGGTATGGCCATTTAAACAAGACTTTTGAAAGCATTTGTATTCATGAGTATTTGTCATCCCCTAGTTTTCTGCGTTAATTTACATGATAAAAGGTTTAAACATTTGTTTAAGTAGTATTTATATTTCAGCTGGATTCGGTGCCTTAGTACAGATGCTTAGAAATATCACGTGGTGTTAGAGTCTAGGGGAAAAACATGGAACCTGGTTTTATGTACTAATACTTCCTAATGGTTCGTGTAAAATAATTTTAAAAGCTTCCCCTTTGGTAATGCTCTAACAGGTTTTCAAATAAAATGAAATAAGACTGATGAAAAGGTCAATAGGCAAGAGATGGGAGAGTAGAGCTAGCCTAAGCTAATATGTCTGTGATATGCTTATCATTCTTGGATTCAGTAGAGGGGACCCAGAGAGAAACCTGAGAGAGAATGACCAAGTAAGGGTCGCTAGCATGGTAGGGATGAGAAAACTCACATTGAGTTTATATTCAGAAACTTGATTTGGTGGGTGAGACAGAAAAAAAAAAAAAA
>NC_034592.1:63038763-63045155 GCF_900095145.1 Mus pahari
ATATATATATATATAAATCTCAAAGACAAAATAACACAGAGCTGAAGCTAAATACTTTCATTACCTCATTCCTTTCTTCATTGAAGGTTGTCTGCTCATCTTTCCCTGGCTCCTTTAGCAGATCAATGCAATTGTCATGGAAATCTTCCAAATTTGAATTCATCTTTGGAACCTCTCCCTGCTGTACAAAGCAATTTTAGTGAGAGTGAGAGCTAGAAAAATTAGAGAAACAATGCCATATGCTAACCACTCGGAAAAAAAAAAAAAAGCCAACAGCAACTTTTCAGTGAATGCATTCCACAAGAGACCAATGCTCTCCCTTCAAGCTTCCAGCTCTCTTCTTGCTCAGCCCTTTGGTAAAGCTCTTTGCCAGTAAAACCAATGGTTCAAAGGCCCTGTAAAGAATGAAGTGACTGTTACTGTAGGATGCTCCCGCAAGCACATTCTCTGGAGATGGGAATCACTGTGTAGGATTAAGCCACTAGGAGGCTGAAGGGCATCAGTGAGGAAGAAATGATGAGGTCTCTGGAGGAGAATAAAGAGGAGAGCCCGGGAATCCACACACGCCGACTGGGAGGATATCGGAAAGAGGAAGGAAATAGAACAGTTGGGAACACAGGCTGTCTCCTGTGAGTATTACTCGTTCCTGCATTTTATGGGGCTCAGCTTTAGTCAGAGGTAGTGGGGCTTTACACACTGGCAGGGGGTAGGTTGTGGGCCAACTATTTGTGAAGAGAAATGGAGGCACAGGTGCACCAAGTGTTGGTGCACAGGGCTGCAAACAATGTTTGTATTATAGTAGAAGATTGTTGTGTGTTCATCATGGTGTTAGATGGTTATGGAAACGGACATTCCCCAAAGTGCACATTACACTTGCTCAGAGAATTTGGGGAGAACCTACTGGGGAAATTGAGCTTTGAATCTCTACTCTAAAATGAAACTGGTTTGTATTACTGGATGAGCCACTCGGCACTAATACACACTTGGAATCTAAACCACAATGGCAGCTGTTGTGGAAAGAATTCTGGGTATTAAATTAGATGTAACTTCAAACTCCAGATCTACTCTCAGTGACTGTGAAGACTCAGGGACAGCACTTCTAATCTCCTTGGACCCACATCTTCCTCCTGGAAGACAGAAAGTAACACTCGTAGAACACACTTTTAATCCTCAGCCTAGGGAGGCAGAATCACTTGCATCTCTGAGTTTGAGGTCAGCTTAGTGTACATGGTCAGTAGACGAGACAGCCAAGACTGTTATAAGACTCTGTCTTATAAACAAACAAACAACACCGGAAACCAAAAAGTATCAAACAAGTATTCTCTCCATCTCAAGGTTCCTTGGGAATCACCAGAGATGATAAGTATGCAAGCCTTTTTAATGTGTCAAACTGGTACACAAACAGCAATGGATTTTCATCACTATTTTATCCTTTTCAGTTTGTGCATTCTCTCTTTAATAGCTCCCATGTAAGAAGAGTTGGGGCCCTCAGGAATGGATTAGTGAATTTGTAAAAGAGATTTAAGAGACCCTTTGCCCTCAGACCTCATAAATTTGGAATGGAGTGACTACAGAGAAGCAGAAACCCCAATGGTTAAACCACCTTTGCCTTGACTTCAGACTTACTAACCTGTGGAATGGTGAGAAACACATTTCTCTTGCTTATCCACCGCCAGGTCTACAGTACTTAACATAGCAGCTGGAACAGACTAAGGCAAATGAGAAAGATCACCAGTGGTATGAGTGAGCAACAAGGGAGGAATAAGGAAGATTTGTGTAGAGAAAGGGATATTTCTATTTAACTTTGAGTATAGATAACATTTTGATAACTAGAGGGTCATGCGCTTGAAGTAAAAGTTTAGTAGTAGAAACACTAAGGAAGGTCAGACAGGAACTTCAATGAATCTAGAAGCAATGGAGAATGTGACAGGTCTCAAAACCATGGAAGGGTCCTGTAGGGAGGGGCTTTTAACATAAAAGGACATGAGCCCAGCAATCACAGGAATCAAATAAGATATAGAATCAAGGGACTGCAAGTAGAATAAAAGAGTAACTGAATGCTGGATTGGAAATGCAAAATAGAAAAATAATCCTAACTGAAGGGAGTGTCCGAGGCATAGAAAACGAGATAGAGGTTACAGAAATAGCTCTTCCAAGAAGAATGGAGTCATGGAAATGAAGGATGGAAAGGAATCACATTTGAAGAGACAAGATTTCATTAAGCTGAAGATGTCCAGTATAAAGGAAGATACTATAGATGATGGCCAGCAGAGTCTAAGAAAGGAGGATTTTCATTTTATACATGTATGAAATGGGGAAAAAAAACCCAGGATCCCAGGGAGTTGAAATAGAGGTAAGATGTTCACAAAGATAATCTAGGATGCATGGCTTAGTCACACTAGTGATTTTGCAATTGTAAAATATTTATACAAGGTAATTTTGCATAGCATTTCAATTAAATTTTTAAATTCATGTTGGAGAATTTATGTGTTGATAACACAAAATACAGCAAAAGAATGAAAAAAACAAGTACAAAGATGTTCCCTTCAATGTGATGAAAAAATGGTAGAAAGATAATAAGTTGAAAAATCTCGATGCTTAACAGAAGGGAAATGGTAACTTGGTTATATAACTACCGAGTTAAAATTCCCCAGGTTATCTAAATTGAGTCAATGCTCAAGTTTATGACACGGAAAAAAACCATAAAACTATTTGCCGTGAAATATGTAACTCCACCTGAACAGCAAGTTCACTTATAGGCATGAACCACAACAATGGCACACCCAGTAACATTGAACAGCTTCACAGCCAAGCCTCAGGACCACAGTGGCATCCATTTAGGGGGTTAGAATATCTAGTCCCATAGAGATTAAACAATTTACCCAAGTTGTAACCCAAAGGTATCCCAAGGCAACTGAGTTCTGATGCAGAATCTACACTCTTGGTGACATAGCTGTCACACTAACGCAGCTCACCTCATTAAGTTGTAAAAGCAGCATCAATCAAAACATTTCAGAGCATAACAACATATTTCTCCTTTAGTTGGCTTTTGTCCATCATAGCCATCATAAGTATTTACCCTGTTTTTCACATATTATTTTATTTTAATTCTATGAAGGTTGTGATGGTTAGCTTAAGACTTCCATAGTACTAAAATGCTCAATAAAAACAATACCTGAATATTAGTGTTATTTTCTTTGGTGCCATAATTTGGAGGAAGAAAACTATCACACCAATTATTTATGAACATAAACTCAAGACTCCTTAATATAAACTTTGCTTTGGTTTTAATGGTACACATTTATCCTCCGGGATATGATCCACTGAAATGTAAACAAGACACCTTAATTCTACTTATCCCTCATTCCCAGCAACATTTTTCTCTGCAGTGATGGGAAAGAAACAGGATTAATTATCACAAACCCCAAGATAATTATGTTAGAATGCTATGAAACAAATGTGCATATTGTGTCTCTTGAGAATTTGTTGTAGAACATCCCTGTACCAGAAGACATTTGATTAACACATTTTTATTTATATCACTTGATAATACATATTCTAGAAAGAAGAAATTACCATCAGTTTTTCTTTAAGTTCCACAAGAGACCCACATAATTCGGTAATAGATTCAAGAATCTCCTTGTGTCTTATGACAATCTTCTCAGCATATTTCTGCCCCTCTTCCAAACCTGGGAAGGAACAAAGATAAGCTTATATGTAAAGAGAATTCTTAACAAGAAAATAGGAAAATACTGGATACTAATTCATCTCCTAAGCGTCTTTTGTAAATACTGGTGAATAGTAATTTCCCAGCAAACACACACTGAACAGAAATCAGTGGATGCAGGCGTTTTTAAAAGCCAAGTGTTTAGATACATTTGGATATTGGGTTGTGGGGTAGGGAAGGATGAAGGTGAGACATGGCCTTACATTCACTGTATAATCTCCATTTCCTAAATTCTGGGATTATAGGTGTTGGGATTGTGGTTTGATTAGGAAATATCAATGCTAGCCTTGGTTCTCAATGCTATGTTCAGAGGTTGGACTTTTGGAAAGGATCCTGTGACCTCTGACTGAATCAATGGATTTGTTCGTTGCTCAGTTAGTAACTGAATTGACTGGGAGGTAGTAGATCCTGTGGAAAGTTGGGCGGATCAGAGGAAATTGGTTGCTTGGGGGATATGCCTTTGAAGAAATATCTTGTCCTAGGCTTTTCTTTATCACTTCCTGGTTTTTTGGATGCTGTAAAGTGAGACACCTTCTCTGTCTTGTTGCCAAAACATTGTATCGAACCTAAACCCAAAGAAGTGGAACAAGCCAAGCATGGAATGATGGCTCTGAAACTCTGACCCAGCTATTTTGCCACAGTAATGGAAAACTCACTAGCTCAGGAGTCCTAAAATAGAGTGCATTTGCTGCACCATTGCCACTTGTATGTAGCCTAAATAATGTCACTATATTAGTGTTCTCAAGACACAGTACGAATCAGGGTTTCCTATCTAGGACATTCAAAATTCTTCACCACTTGGAGAATGTACATTTCTCAAAATGGCATTCGAGGCTCTCTATCATCTGGTTGGAACCTGTCTGCCACAGATGTGTGTAATGTTAATTCTATGAAATATTTTAATCCAAGGACAAACTGAGACAGTAAATCTATGTTCAAATATTCCTACATATCTTTATCTCCCCTATCTCTATCTCTCTATCTTTATCTATATTCTCTCTGTGCCTATCATCTCTATTTATATCATATCATATCTATCTGTCTGTCTATCTATCTATCTATCTATCTATCTATCTATCTATCTATCTATCATCTATTATCTATCTCTATATAGTAAAAGAATGGGCCTTGACCACAACCTCTTCCCACTTTATGAGTTAGAAAAATCAATTTGAACCGGATTAAAGAATCAATTTCAAGACCCAGAATGTTAAAACTCCTAGAAGAAATCACAAAGAATCTGAGTGGGAGTCTTCAGGTGAGACTCTGAAAACCTAGGAGACAAAAGCAAACCTAAACAAATGGGAGTGTGTCAGAGAAAAAGGCTCCACAGAGTGAGACGTGGAGCAACTCGCCAAGGCCATGTGCATAATGGGAGACAGTGTTTGCCTCAGATTTACACCTGATGAGGGGGTTCAAATCCAAAAGAACTCAGGCAACTCCACAGGCATGTCCCCCCAAGACCAATCTGAAAGCCATCTGGAAACACACTCATTCTGGGCTATGGGTGTCAGAATAATTGAGTGCTTGCTTCATATCTGCGAGTCCCTGTTCTGGTTCCCTTACAGGTTGCTTTGGGAAGATACCAACCAAAAGCAACCTGAAGAGGGAGGGATTTATTTTGGCTTATTGTTTAAAATCCATCATCAAGAGAAACCAAGGGAAGCACTGAAGGCAGGAACTGACTCAGAGGCCATAAAGGGATGCTGCTGACAGGGTCCCTTGCTTAGCTTGCTCAATTACTTGTCCTATATAACTCAGGCTCACCTGCTCAGGAATGGCACTACCCATGGTGAGCTTGGCATCCTCAAACCAACCAGCAATCAGTAAAATGTCCCACAGACATGCCTACAGGCCTTTCTGACGGAGGCAATTATTATTGAGATTTCCTCTTGACAGGGATGTCTAGGTTTGTGTTAAATTGACAAAAACTAACTATGACAGGCCCCAAACTCAATCCCTAACACCAGTTACAGAAGATAAAAGACAAGCATTTGCAATGTGGTGACTTTTAGGTCTAGATCACGTTTCTTGACTGTAGGAACTGTATCTTCTTTGTTTTCACACAAACAATGCAGATACGCGTAGTAGGCAAAGTAGGCATTCACTGTCCATTTTTGAGATTCATTTATCTGCATTAAAAGTTAGGATTCTGATTGGTCAGATGGTTGAGCATGGAAAGGCTCTTGCTTTCAAGCCTGGTGACCTGAGCTAGGACCCTGAGATCCACATGGTGCTATGAGAGAACTGCCTGCCACAGACTGTCCTCTGACCTCTATAGATCACTGTGGCATCCATCTCTCCACCCAACCCAAAATAAACGCAAGATCTAAGTATTCAAGGTTTAGTTGTGCTTTAGTTGTCTGCATGACTTTATTTCATATTCCCAGAGTAATTGTGTAATGCAGTTTAAGAGAGGTACAGCTTCTTGGTCTGGTGAGATAGCTCAGTGAATTAAGGTGCTTGCTGTGAAACTAGTGACCTGAGTTTAATTTCCAGGACTCACATGGTAGAAAGAAAGAGCTGATTCTGCAATTTGTCCTCTGACCTCTAAATGGTCTGTTTAGTACACACACACACACACACACACACACACACACTCACACACTCACACACACACACTCACACACACACACTCTCTCTCTCACACACACACACACACACA
>NC_034592.1:63046050-63061425 GCF_900095145.1 Mus pahari
TATTATATTGACACTGAACAGGCACTATGTGTAATACAGCATATTATGTTGACACTGAACAGGCACTGTGTGTAATACAGCGTATTATATTCTCCTCCTCACCAGCACAGCAAACAGACAAAGGAGTGTCTATGCTGCCATGTGTAAAATAGAGACAGACATGCGCAGTGCTAGTGGTGCCCTTCAGACTCTCTCTTGGAGCGTTTACTAATGACAAGAGAGAGACATCTGTTTCTTCTCATTAGCTTTCCAGATAATATTTTAGTGTTTGTGTATTACTACTATTTTCCTTTGGGAAAAAAAAATAGACAATTTATTCTTAAGGATTGCCTATTAGGCAGTACCGTGCATCTTGCATCTTTCTGGGAGTAAGGCTGCATACTGTAGACTGAATGCCTGTCTGGAGCTGGAGAAGCTCTGGGCAGCCAGAGGATGCTTTCTCAACCACTTTCTGATGTCTTGCTCTGGGATGCCTTTGCCTGGTCCCTGGGGATCTCCCTTCATCTCACAGGAGTCCCATCAGAGACTCCATGGCACTGCTCTCTTAGCATTATTGGCACCAAGGGACTTCTTTTACGAAGAAGCTTCTTCCACTTTCTCATCACAGAAGAGAAGAAAGCAGTCATGAGGCGACAGAGTTCTCCCGTGTGTTTACAAGTGAGAGGAAGACGAGGGAGAGTTCTCTAGCCATTTCTCCAATCCACAAATCAAATGTCATGGGAACAAGAGGACGGAAACCCTTAGGGAAAGCTTTGCACCAGCATCACGGAACCTTCTTAAGCTCACAGAATCACTTAGGGGACATTATACTCTGGGTCTATAGTGTGGTTCTGATTCTGAGACTAGAAAGGATGCACTATAGAGTGGCTGGGGAAGAAGGGCTGATACCAGATAGTTTAAAACCAGGCTTTGTTTCCTGCTGTGCGAAGAACAGTAGGGGAGTTATTCCCCACTGCTTACTCTTGCTGGATGTAGAACAGATCCAGAGACTTTTCTCAGCCTAGGTGGGGATAGTGAGGGCTTTGATCTGTTTCCTGTTGGATCCGATTCAGAATGGATTCGTTCAGTGGCAAATCACTATCACACAAGAGCTCACCATATAAGCGTTGAGCAAGGTCGATGACCTCCTGAATCCTTTCTTCTTGCTGAGGCACAGAGGGAGTAATAAACTTATTGAACTGCCTGTGGAGGATGTCCACAGCTTCCCTTGTTTGGCACTCCATGGAATACTTCCCAACTCTCACAACGGTGGCACTTGCATCTTCGTGCCAAAAGTTACACTATATTCAAATGGAAGAAAACAGAGTAAAGAGACGTACGTATCCTTCTCAAGCTCTTCACACTGACCAAGGGTGCTTCAGGTTTTGATTTTCTCAAACTTTATGTTCATATAGTCTTTAAACTTTCCAAGTCACACACATACACACACACATTCTCTCTCTCTCTCTCTTTCTCTCTCTCTCTCTCTCTCTCTCTCTCTCTCTCTCTATATATATATATATATATATATATATATATATATATATATATATATATATATATATATATATATATATATACATATTCGAGATAGGGTTTCTCTGGGTAGCCCTGGCTATCCTGGAACTCACTTTGTAGACCAGGCTGGCCTTGAACTCAGAAATCTGCCTGCCTCTGCCTTCCAAGTGCTGGGATTAAAGGCGTGCACCATACAATCATATATATTTTCACATGTACCAGGGCACATATTTTAAAAGTATAATTAAAGAATACACACAAGAAAAGTTAGAAGGCAAAAGTATAGAAATAGCTTTGATTCTCTTGCCTTCCTAGACTTGTCTAAAATATAGTTCTTAAGACACTGTTGTACACTTCTAAGAGCAAGCAGCAAAATCATTTGCTCACTAAAAAGAATAAAAACATTGGGTAGATAATACTCAAAATTTAGTATAATCAACAAACACTGCTAGTAATCTATAAGAACAAGTTTTCTAATGATATATTTTCTTTTAAGAATGAAATTTTGCTATGGGTCAAAGAATTATCACCAAAGAATAGAATTCTACCTTCATGAAATAAACCTAGTCATTATTTTGAAGCACAGTGGAGGTATGAAGCAATTTTTCTCTAAAAATAAGTAATTGTGACAGGAGGAATGTATGCCCCAGGCCAGAGGCATTTGTGCTAGGTAAAAAAAAATAGCAAAACAGGACTCTGTGAAAAGCTAGCATTAAGTAAGTGCCAAGAAGCTTCAATAAACCTGTACATCATGTTTCACAGAATAACCAGATCATTCATAATGTGAGGTTAAGTCCAAATACTCAACCGTATTAACTGTAAAGAATGACAGTTTGTATATCAGAATAATAGGCAACAAAGGACGCGCAAGAATCTTAGGTATTATTTCTCTGATATAAAATATGAGGCAATGACCTGACCTTGTCAAATGTTATATGTTTTAGGTCTACCACTTTCCCCTTCACAGAAACAAAGGTTACAACACCAATAACGAAGCACCTGAGATAGTCCAGTCCCAGGTTATTCTGAAACGCTTTCAAATGTTGTGAAATAAGTAGGCTGCTTGAGTGTTAAGACAGCTTTCTAGCAGTGGTTGTGTGGTATCAGTGGTTAAACCATTTGAATAGAGGTGATGGAGAAATGGAAACTCTTATGATCCTGGGAGAAGGAGTAAATTAACCAAAGCTTTCTCAAGAGCCACTGGGCAGTGCAGAAAAACAAAACCCTGTGCAGTTCATCGCCTTTGACCTGACAGTTCAACTTCTGGGAATTACCTTAAATCAAAAACAAAGAGGAGCATGACCAGGGCTGTCATGACGGCAGTAACTAATACTGCATTTATTTTTTTTTTTTAAAAAAAAGGAAGATTTTTTTTTTTTGAAATAGAGTCTTACTATAGAGGCTAAACTGTACTTGAGCTTGGAGCCTCTGCTTCCAACTACTGGGGCTATACCATGCTCAGGCCAATGCCTTTTCTGAAGTAGCATTATGTCAAGAATAGAATTCCAACAAGAAGAAAATACCTCTTCTATTACTTCCTGAAGATGTTCAGTCAGGTCCAAATTCATCTTGTAATCTGTCACAACTTTGTCAAAGTCATCCATGTGCTTTTTCAAATCCTCCATGGCTTCCGAAAGGATGTTAGCTTTATTACTTGGATAATTTAAGAATGAATCAGATGTCTTATTATTAACTTTTTCCATTTTCTTCCTTAGAGCCTGTGAGTGGGGGTAAAGGTTTTTAACAGGTAATTGTATATTATTTATGATGTTAGTGGTAAAACAGAATAACTTGAGAAAACATGTTGCCTCTACAATTCTGGTATCTTAACATTATAATCATTGTAAGTGCACTTTGGAAAGAATAGGTTCTCTCCTAGATATTCTATTCAATCAGTATTCATAAATAAAAACCTGCAAAAAAGCTAGATTGTATATATGTAATGTGTATATGTATATGTGTGTGTATATGTAGTCAACAGGAGCTATGGAATCTATGGTAGACACTCTGGGCATATGTGGGGACAAGGAAGGAAAGAGGGTGAAGGGCACAAGAGGGACATGTGTGCACATGCATGAACAGGTGATAATAAGCACGGAAACACACAAACCTGTGTGTTTGGCAGAAAGCATTCCAATGCTAACTCAATACACACATCTCAACATGCATCACTGGTGCTAGGGTACAGTGATGGGGCCAGAAGCTCTGAAGTATTGCTGCAGCCAACAGGGCAACCATACATGCTGGTGACCGTCAAATGCAAGAGCCTAGAATGTTTTTAGAATAAACTGTGAGCGTTTGTAGACATAGTTCTCACTTGGTTTAACTAATATGCAACATTGACCCCCAGAGCACACCCATTTCTTTTGTTTTCAGGTGTCAGCAAGAAATGTGAACAGTGAATGAGCTAGAAAGCTCTCCGAATAGCAGCGCGCTTGATTGCAGATGATAAACGTTGTTCTCTGGGTAGAACGCTGTCATGTATTACTCTATGAACTCTTTGCCGTCTGTCTGTTTAAAATCACCATCACACGACTGGATACCAAGCACATAACTAAACCCTTCCTAGGAAAGCTAATTCTGAATTATAGAGAATTAAGTTGTTGTTTATAAAGGGAAAATGAGATAAATCATCATTTCCTATAAGAAGTCAAAGTATTATAAAAGTAGAAAGCTACCCTTCTCATGTCAATTCTGTAAAATATAGTTATGCCTGGACTGCAGTTATTTTGCATAAATTGTAGTAATTACACAAACATATGCACATGCACATGCACATGCACACGTGCGCACGTGCGCACACTTACCACTTCCTCATTACCTGAGTTTTTTCAGCGTATGCGTCCACTTGTTGGATTTGATACTGAAGAGTCTTTAAGTTTCGAGATTTCTCATTTTTCTTGGAGTAATTAAACTTCAGATTGTTGAATTTCTTTTTTATATCTTTGAATGACTCTTTGAGCTACAGTTTAATACAAAATAAAATTATAATCCCCTTAAAATTGGAAAGTCAATATTCATTTGTGTGAATCAAAATAGCTAAACATTTTCAGATTCATAATCTTAAAAATGTGTTCAGAATAATTTCAGTCAAAACCAAATCTTTATATGGACATTCATCCTTCAATGAGAGTAATTTCTGATGTATGATTTTTAATTGAGTACAGTTACAAAGTATCCCATTGGTTGCTAAACAAGAAAGTATCTAACATCTTGAACATAAACTCTTGCTAATTCAAATTTTCTTATTTGAATTTCTTTGGTATAATTTTGACACCTGTTTTATTTTCTACATGCTAGTATTGTTCCAGATATTTCCATATCATAGTACTCTGTCAGAGTCATTATGCATAAAAAATTATTAAGGCTCCAAGGAGCTGTTCATGACGAAGAGGTCAATGAGGGGTTGGCTCTTAGAATATTTAGTACAGTGTGTGAGATTTAGTGAGAAAGGAATTTTATTTGCTCAGCTGAAGTTCTTATCATGAGCAAAATTTAGATAGCTTTACTTCTTAGATGTAGACCATTAACTCTGAAACTACAAACAAACAAATTAAAAACCCAAAGGAAGAGTCATCGCCACTGAAGGCCATGCTGGCTTCATGTAGACAGGGCACAGTATGGCAGTCTTGCAAACAGTTCATCTTTACCCATGCACCAAGATGCTAAGCAACCTGGTACTTTTAAACATTTTGCTTTCTGTTGCTTCTACATATTCATGAAGGGTAAGTACCCTCCTAGACAGCTCTCACTTTATATTATCAGCAAAAAGAAGCACAAAGAAAACATAAACCTAAGATTATATGGGAGTTTTTACAACAAGAAGGAATCACGTCACGGCTGATAAATCTGAATGATGGAAAGAAAAGTTAGAAATGCATTAAAATTCTTTTCAATGACAGCAAACAAATTACCCGAGAGTGTATAAAAGCCATGCACACGTTACACCTTAGGTCCATAATATAGAAAAATACATCTGCCACAGAAAATGTATGCTTTCTCAGAAGGCTCACTCCAAACTTTCCATAGTGTGAAAATAAAACACTGATTTTTCCTTAACTGTTCTCAGAACAAACCACATGCAAGGCTCTGGCAGTCCTGTCTATATAGAATTATACTTATATAGCTTTTGCATAGGATATCCATATACTCAATCAGTATTGATTTTTTTTTACATAGAAAATGACATTGCTAAATATTAGTTTACACTATGGGCAGAACCAAGAACGGAGACGTTATAAACCATTTTAACAGATAAGTCAACAATGTCCAGAAAGACTGGAAAAGGCTGTAACTTCAGATTTTGAAAACAACTTCTATATCAGAAGACCAGGAAATATTTAAAATGTCCTATTAAGTTGGTATACTTATGAAATGGCTATTAAATACATATCTACATTCTGTGACACTTGATATTTTAATGTACATGTGTTAATTCTAGCACAAAGGGACAAATGTGGTACCATTTATAATACTGAAATACAAAGAAACTATCCTGAGTTATTAATAGAAAACTGAGGTGTGATCTTTTTATATCCCTTATTTTTAATCTACAACTATAAATTAATAAATAGCATATCTGAGGCAGCCAGAGATTGTTATTTAAAAGCTCCTCCAGTGGCAAGTTACTATTTAACTGTATAGGTATTTTGTTTGAGATGATTACAAACTTGTGCTGATGGAGAATAACTCATTGCACTCTGCATTGTATGTACTACATATCTCTGAGAAGCTCACATAAAGTGGCTAAGATCACCAAAGTAATGTTACAATACTTAACCATAATTAACAACCTAATTATCTAGGGTGTGAGAGTGATTGCCTAGAGTCCCAGTACTTTGAATGTTGCAGAAGGAGGATAACAAATTCAAGGACAATCTAGATTACATAGTGAAAGCTTGTCTCAAAAAAAAGAAGAGGAGGGGGAGGAGAAGGAGGAGGAGGAGAACAAGGCAAGGTTTGGGAATGGCTCAGTGGAATAAGCTTGATGCACAAAAG
This sequence comes from Mus pahari, assembly GCF_900095145.1. Taxonomy (NCBI): domain Eukaryota; kingdom Metazoa; phylum Chordata; class Mammalia; order Rodentia; family Muridae; genus Mus; species Mus pahari. Next base: position 63,052,546 of record NC_034592.1, read on the forward strand.
TGTGAGAGCCAGAGTTCAGATCCCCCAGAACTATGTAAAGCCAAGCATGGTGCCATGTGTCTGTAATCCTGCGATTACAGTCTCTGGGAAGTAGAGGCAGAATTCCGAGAAGCTCAAAAGAGACTGTTGCAAACAAGGTAGAAGAGTGGGCTGGCATCCAAGGTTGTCCTCTGACTCTCAAACACACACTGTAGTATGCCAGCACACACACAAACACACACTCACATATACATCACACACATGCACACAAAATAAAACCAAATATGATAAAGTAATAAATGAAATAACCATTACAAAAGGAATTAAGGTGTTCAGACACTGGCAATTATACACTGAATAACAGCTTTCTACCTTACTGTATTTACTGAATCATGTTATTGCTATTGATCAGTCTAGAGGAAGAAAGAGAAGCTCTACCATCAACTTGATAGCCAAAGGGCTTTATTCGCTTTTTCAACCAGGAAGGCTTAACATCTACTTGAATGCTGCATGAACATTGTGGGGAGACAGATCCCTAACACTTTCATTCTAAGCCATGTGCTTCTAGTTTACTCTGGATTAAGAAACGTCAGACTTACGAACTGGTAAGAACAACTTCATTTCTGCATGCCCAGCATGTATGCATGTCCACAGAGGTGATTTAGAAGGCCAAAGAATGTCCGTAGTGCTACGGGTATGTGAAACAGGAGAGTTTCATTCTGACACATGAGCTTGGGCCACAGAGTTGCTGGCACTATTCTTGTTTAGTCACATTGGAAAGCCAGACTAAATCTAATCTCTCGTACATTTCTTAATGCAAATTCAAGACCACTATACATACAAGTCGAAGGGAGTGTGAATGAAGAACCTCTAGCATCGACGAATCCAGCCATACCACATTTCTCTTACCCGCACATTCCAATCTGAACACTTAATGTAATCCCCACATAAGTTGGCATCCCAGCTTTAAAGGAACTGAGTGCTCTGGCTACTGCTCTGGGGTATCATTGTCCACACAGCTGCTTCTAACTTTAGCAAGCTTGTCAACAATAGGGCTTGGTGGAGACGGGTAAGACAACTGCCCTGCTTGTACATATGAGCAATCACACACACCAGCGGCGTGGGAAAGGGAATAGTTTATACACTAGAAACCTATAAAGTGCTATAATTAGCATTAGTAAAATTTATGTATTATGGATGTTAGAATATTTTTTTAGTGAGTGATTTGATTCTTTCCTCTTTGTAATGCTCAGCTCCTCCATGTTTGTACAGAGTAAGTAGCCCAAACTTACATGCCATAATTAGAAAAAATTTCTAGAGTCTTAAAACTGTTCACTCTCTCTCTCTCTTTTTGAAACGTATCCTCTCATAATTCCCCCCAGTGAGTGATACGTCTCTTCTCAGGGCTAGAAATGAGAAAACTTCTATGGAAACAGAAGAGTAAGTGGCTCCTGACAGATTAGGCTGCCTCGCTATTCTTAGCCTTGACTAAGCTGGCCGTGGCAGCTTTCACAAGAATGTCTTGTGTGAGTCTGGTGCTGGCAAGGCCAACTGGTGTGAGGGACATGGGCTATTTAAAACCAAGGCAATGGGTTTGCAAAGAAAACCTTGCATTAGAACTATGGCATACTGGCTGAACCCCCAAATTCAAAATGAGCAGTCAGTTTTTGTTTCTCTAGTACCCACTTACTTCGCAAGCTCTATTTCTTATCCCCTGTTTGCCCATTCCTGATGACAAAGATTTTGGAGGCTCATTTTCCATAATGAGAGGCTGTAATGTACCACCACCCAGAGATGCTTGAATTTGAAATGAAGACATCCAAAGGCTCAAAATCTAATCCAGATGAGCCACTGCAAATATTGGAGAGCAGTGGGTCTCAATGTTGGACAGATTTCTGGAGAAGTCTCTTTGGTCTTCTTCTACTTGGTAACCAGAGAACATCTTCCTCAGCTCCAAGGCGCATAGCAACAGGAAGTGAGACAAGTCTTAAAGCAAAGACCTGTTCCAAATTACAGGCAGCAGCCAGTCTCAGCAATAAACATTGTTTTGAATCTCCACCATCTTCATAATGAATTTAGTATCTCTTATTTGTTCTACTTGGGGAAATGGTAACTATCATTTTAGACGTGAGCTGTCCATACCCTCCAGAAGATCCTATACGGTATTTTACAGACATCAAACATTATGATTTAAATTGTTAAGCCTTTGGGATGAACATTTTTCTGAACAAATTGTAATTTTTCCTGTCCACTTATATATGCCATCCAAATCCTGCTGGGTCAGAGCCTCCTGAGCAGATGGCTTGGGTGCTGAAGTACCATGTGGGTTTTAAGGTTTTCAAGACTCTTCTGTGTTTTGCAGACATTTGTAGAGTTACAGCAGGGCTCTCGGTAGCCACATGAAATATATTTGTTGGATAAAGACAATTTACTATTTCTTTTTTAAGACAAGTTTAGGTTACAAATCGGAACAATGAATATTGTCTGTATTTTTCTCAGAGATGCCCATCTGGTGTTCTGTTCCCTATGTAAATTTTTCCTGTGCCCTTTCCTGCAGTGGATGGTACCCATGCTCATTTTGTCAGGGGCAAAGTGCCAAACAGTATAGTGTGATTTTCATTCTATCACCTATGCATGTTATATAAAAGTATCACTCCTCAATTATAATCTATTGCTTCTGATCCAGTTTCTGTGTCTGGCTCTCAGATGACTAATCCATTCAAATTTACAACAGAGTTTGGGGGATTCATGCCTGGCATATAGAATATATATCTTAACTCCTTTCCTTCTTACTCTCTGATAGGGGAGATGTTGCTGTCCAAGAGGAGATTTTCCAGGGTAAGGTAATGTAATAGTCTGGAAGCTTCTGTGTGGAAAACTTATTTTGAGAAAACAGACAGCGGCCTGATTCTGTCATCCTATTCCTCCCAGCAAAGTAATTGTTTGTGACACAAAATAACAGCCTTTAAGTTATAAATCCCCATTAACATCATATAAATATAAGGGTAATTTTTTTTTTTGGTCAGCTTGTAAGAAAGAAACATGTTTCCTATCAGCATACTAACTTTTCAAAGGTAGATTATAAAACAAATGAGGTTCCTTTGTAATATAATATGGTCATGGAAATTTCTAGGATGTTTTGTGTGTTAATGATATATTCACAGGGCCAAACAAGAAAATCCAAAGTGCTATTGAGCTGTTATGCATACAAATGTATCCTTGCATGAAATGGGTAGGGGGGAAAATGCCATAAAATTTGGCAGTTTGACAGTTGTGTTTCTCACGGGTAAACATGAAGAAAACGAGTTTTTCAAAAACTTCCTATGCATAAAATTATGCAAAGATAATGGAACACAAAAGGCATTGTTACGCGTCTTTAAAGGAAATTGCATCTTATTTTTCAAATGGCATTTGGAGAGACTTCCATTTGTTCACCTTGAGGTGCAAAGTCCTTCTGTAAGGACTCCAGTGAAGAGTTCACTCAAAGTTAGCTTCAGCAAGTCAAAAGAAAATGTTTTCAGGAAACAATCACATCAATTGTGACAGATCATTCATGCATATTATAAGAGATGAATTAGAAAGCAGGAGTGGAAAGGGTTGACCAGGATTGAGAGAATAGTTCATTCTGATAAGCAAACACCAAGTATGTTCATGTCTGGTGGGTGAATCTTGGCTCAAAGTTGACTCCCCCCAAAAACCCCCAAAAACTACAGACAGAAGCTCTGCAGCCTTCTAGTGCATTGTTAAAATGAATCCCTCACACACACACACCTTCATGGTCTCAGATGAAAATGAAGACATAAAGCCGGATATTCTCCAAAGTCTATCACAACTCAGTATCTGGGAACTTTCGTGAGCTACTTTGATCACATTGAGAATAAAACAGAGGTTTGTGATCAACTTGAAAAATAAAATGTTAAGTATGGTCTGGTTCCTTAGCAAAATATTATTCATTTGTTTGTATCAGAAAACTATTTAACACACTACATTTCAATTTTTGTTATTTGTTTTGGGATGGGGTTTTATGTAGCCCATACTGACCTTGAACTTGTTCTGTTACCAAGACTAGCCTTGAACTCCTGCCTTCCCTGTCGTTGCCTCCCAAGAGCCAGGAAAACAGGCATGGGCTACCTTACCTGGCTTCATTTCATTTTATAATGCTCTAGATACCCATGCCTAAACAACACATATAGATGCCAAATGTTGTCACCATGGATATATCAACTGAGTCTCCTCACAGCTGTGGTACAAAGTAGTATAAGACATAACTTCATTTTATTTTACTAAAGGTCATCAACAGTATTCTTCCTGATTATTGTGTCACTAGTTGGGTGTTTGTGAAATCCAACATGTGAATGCCACACTTTGACATGCCTGCCATGTCTCCACAAGAACAAATAGTAAAAAAGACCCAAGGTTTTCAAAGGTCCTTCAAGCCTAAAGATTTAATTGGATTAGGAATAGAAGCGATGAAGAATGATACTTCTCCTAGTAATTATGAATGTGTTAACTGATACCTGATTCCTAAACCAAACCCACATGTATCTGCTTGCTCATTCCTGAAGGGGGACAGACAATCCTGGGGCATCCCTACTATGACTGGAAGGGTCATCTATCTTCTGGGCTGGCTCTGGGCACAAGTTCATCATGAGGCTGTCCCTGTAAATAGAAGTTCTAGAAGGCCTTAGGCAGGGGGACCAAGTTTCCTAAATGCCACAGCTCTTCAGGGACACTGAAACCCAGAGAGGAAGGGCTGGGAACACGGACAGCCTACTTCACCAATGCTCTCTCTGTACTTGCAGAGCTGCGCCATCTCTGTAGGGAGAGATGTTTGGGCAAAGCAACGGAAAAAGAGAAGGAAGAGGATGAAAGGGAGGGAAAGAACTAAGAAAATTTAGAAAAAGATCTTTTTTTTGAAAATGGCCATGAATCTTTCATAGCCCCGGGAGAACCAAGACGCTCTGGATGATTCTCGAATCAAAAGTAAACAGAGCTCACAGAAGTGTAAACTGTAGCACGGGGAAGCAGAAGAGGCTATTCCCCTGTGTAGAGGGCAGAGTACACTATGGGTTCACCAGAATGCAGACCAGATGAAGAGTGGAGAGCATGCAGTGTCGGAGCACACAGCTGTAGTAAAAGCCATGTCAGCATCTTCTCCCCGGCCCCTCCTGTTGATCCTAGCAGCTTCTCCTGTCCTCCCACTCTCTTTCCAGCATGCTCTCTCTTGCACCTGCCTGTGACCTGCAGAAAGGGTGGGGACCTCCAGAGGAGACCATCACTAAAGCTCCATTACCAATTCTTTAACCCGTGAGCTAATGATTTTCCGTACCTGGTGGACGTAGATTATGCAGGTGGGGCATAAACTAAGAATTCAAGAAAGTTGTTAGTTAGCTGCCTTTCCCCTCACCCCTTTCCCAGTGGACTCAGAAAGATAGAGACAGATATGGAATTGTCATTTTCCTTGTGTCTTCCCTAGAACAAGTGGGTGATGGGTGGAAGACCGCTATGCTCAGCACTAGACAGCCAGCACAATCCATGAATGCAAATCTTAACCGAGGGGCAGGAAGTGAAGGGCAAGGGTAGAATATGTGTCATGGCTGGGAACCCTTGATGGAGGCATAGGGAAATTGGGTCTGTGTGGATGAAAGAGCAAGGGGGAACCCCTTACCCTTTCCTTTCCCCTGAAACTTCTTTTGCCAGAAAAGGAATCTGTTCACATCAACAGAAACTGAGTTACTTGACTTTGGAAAATGTTCTGCGGTCCTCCCAAGCAAAGAGCCTTCCCCCTGAGTCAGTGCAACTTAAATAGAAAGTCAGCAGGCTACAGCAACCTGCCACAGTGAGCCATGCCACCCTGAAAAAGCACACACACACACACACACACACACACACACACACACACACACACACACACACAGAGTGATGAAAGAAAAGCAATAACCAAGATCCCAGACCCTCAATCTTGTGTTCAAGGTTTTTCTATGCATTAATACTGTCCTAATGTCAATAGTTTTGGGAGCTTAAAGTTTACTCAAACTTTGGGTACGCCAAACTCAATCTTTGGGTATCCTGTGAATGAAAGGGTATGGGTCAGAAAACCATGTCCTGATATTCATTTCATTCTCTCTCTCTCTCTCTCTCTCTCTCTCTCTGTGTGTGTGTGTGTGTGTGAGAGAGAGAGAGAGAGAGAGAGAGAGAGAGAGAGAGAGAGAGAGAGAGAGAGAGAGAGAGAGAGAGACTGAGACACATACTTCGGGCTCAGGGTGCCCTTTCTCAAACCCCTACCTCATTAATCTCATCGCGTGTGGTGCAGTACTCCAAGCTGCAGGACAGGGCCCGCTCATGTTCTTTGGCTTGGGCACTCCAATTCCTGCTATCCAGTTCAAGGGCCTCCAGCTGCTGCTGCAGGTTCTTCGCAGAAATATTAGAGCAATTCTGAGAAAATGAAGGATGTGGAAATAACAAAAAGGAACCCGTGAGATGGCCACCCAATATACCATTTGTCTGTATTGTAATGCTCACAAATGGCTTCAAAAGAAATATAGGGTCCTAATTTATCTTACCCTAAACATAGTTGAATCTAATGATGTTAGAAAGAAGCCAGACACTCAACATTATGGAATAGACATTTCTATTCTTGACTCTCATCATCATGCCTAACTCCTCAGAGACGCCACTCATGAGAAGGTCTAATTTTTACTTCAAAAAGCATAAAATATGCATTAGAAACATTCTGCCTCAGCTCTGTAATTTTCTCGTCAACTTGAGTTTAACCTCAGGTTCATTATGCAAGTGCTCCAATCTCAGGAGGGATGCTGGAACCAAGGCCAAATGAGGACTGGAGCACAATTTGTGTTATTTATGCAAAGCGACACATTCCACTTTCTTCTTAGTTTTAAAAATAAATTTACAAATATAATAAAAAAAAACCTTTAGAAAATGTTTTCACTGGCAAAAATGAATTCTTTTAACAGTAACAAATCCATATACTCTGCCTTTTAATTTAAGGAATAGATGCTGTGCTCTCTATATCACACAGCACCTGATAGGGGTCTTAAAGAAACCTTAAAGTGAAATTGGACCTGTGGTTTTTATTCATAGTGAAAGAAACAGAACCTTTCCCCACCCTTAAAGTCTGAGTTTGGGGAATTTGTAAAGCATCAAAGTCCAATGCATTAGTTATGAATTAGTTATGAGCTTTTGACTAGGAAATGTTTTCTGGTCTCTTAGGCTCCTTCATTAACATCTGACCAGTGGAATAAAGCAAATGCAAAAACTGGGGCCAGAGCCCAGGCCAGAAGCAGAGGGCCTAGGCCTGCCCACTCTGGGCTTTTATAGGTGAGTGGCCAGCGTCTCTGGACTTCAGCCTCTTCATCTGTAAAGCGGGGCTGCTCATCTGGCAAGACTCTAGGACCAAGCAGTCTTCCAGACCTGTAGAACCTGTGTGAAGCACCACTGTCCAACAGAAAAGTATTATGAGCCATGAAGTAATTGAACAACTTCTAACAGTCTCACTGAAAGTCAAAGAAGAAATAAACAAAATTAACCTCCATAGCATAATTTAGTTAACCACGTATGTCCAAATATTATCATTTTATGACACTTATCCAGTATAGAAGTATTAACATCTTTTCTTATCTCACACCTTTGAAATCTATTATGGGTATCATTTGAATTTTTCTCACTTGTGGTTAAATTTCTATCAGAAAGACTTGATCTAGATTTAAATTTCTCAAACTTACAGCTTCTAAGGTGGAATCACATGCCCAAGGATTTTCTGAATGAACTGAGAGATCTCCAAAGATGATATTTACAATTAACTTAGTTCAAATTAAGTAAAAGTTTAGGTTCTTAGTTGCTTTAGACACATTTCAAATACAGAAACCCAATGTCCATCTGAGATCATGGCTCTATTTTTAATTAACATGAGAATAATGTGCATTAAATAGGATTTTTATGCTCAGATTTTTCTCCTTAGACTTATTTGTTTGTTAATTGGTGGTGGGAATTAGAACTAATACCATATTAGGGCTCAGGGTGGCTTAATAATGAGCCACTTGGTTAATATGTATGAGGTTCCTTGTTCAATCCCCAACACCACATACAAAAGCAACCGTTCATATTTAACATATACTCAGCAATCTGCCTGTTTCTTTCCTAGTACCAGTGAGAGAGAGAGAGAGAGTAGCAATGGTGAGGCTCCAAGATATTTACAGGTTGTTGCACAGATGAAATGATGTCCACTCCTAAGGACACGGCCAGCCGATGGAGATGGTCTACATGTGCCCGCCTTTCTTGAGAACGGCCCAGTTGCATCTGGACCTCCTCAGAATTTCCCAGTTCCATGGGCTGTTCTAGAAGCTCCAGTTCTCTTGGTTTGATGAGATGAGTCAGCTGCAATTCAGAACATTAGCACTTAACCTGATTTTTCCAAAGCCCGTTTTCCACAATGCTTTTACTAGCTTGTGGAAATGCTCCTTAGCCTATCCATGATACACTATGATCATCTATGATGATACACTGCAGTACTGTGACTCCATTGGGAATGCATGGATCAGGTCATGTTTTCAGTTCTATGAAAGAACGAAATGCATTCTGGGCCCACGATCCCAAAATTAGCAAGCTCTTGGTCTGTGATTTAAGTAAACTCCAAAAAATATTTTTAAAATGATTTTCCCTTTGGACGTGTGCGAGTGTTTTTGCTTGCATACATGTCTGTGTACCAAATGCACACAGTTACTCAGAGGCCGGAAGAGGGTGTTAGGAGTCTCTGAGCTGGCAGTATAGATGGTTGTGAGCTGCCATGGGACCTCATAAAACTGCAAAGCTTTTGTAAGGCAAAAGACACTGTCAACAAGACAAAAAGGCCACCAACAGATTGGGAAAGGATTTTTACCAATC